>NC_058132.1:675983068-676001839 GCF_016433145.1 Gracilinanus agilis
TTCCCTCCCTCCCTCCCTCCCTCTTTTTCTCTCTTCTTCTCTCTCTCTTCCTCCCCCCCCCCCAGTGGATCTGTGAGTTCATTCTCATAACTAAACTTTCTTTGATTTCCTTGGATACATGTGTTTCTTTTCTATTTTCTAGGAGTGTACATTATGGAACTGGTATTTGGTGGGAAGGGAGGGAAGCCTTAGATATAAATCTTGGGTGCTCCTTTTCCTATTAATGAACAGCAATCAGAATTTTAGCTTCAATCTGAATACTATATGCCCTAGAATAAAAATATTTATGTGAGCAAATAGATTTAGTTCTGCTATGGGAAAACCTCTTTTTTGAGGAGGTCTGAGTGTCCAAGCCTCTACTTCCCCTCCTGATAGGAATAAAAATCTCCCTTAGAAAAGGGAGAGAGGAAAAGACATACACACATATTTTTGTGTGTATCTACATATATCTACACATATCTACACATTTGTACATATATATACATGCATATATATACATGTATAAAAATATATATGTTACACCCTTTGTGTGTGTGTGCATATGCTGATTCTACATAATGATACCCTCATGGTACAATGTGGGAATAACTTCATTTTGCAAATACCAGAATTGTTCTTCCTCAGGGACAATAAATTTTCCTCAGTGATGCTGGCATCTAGCTCATTTACTAACCCCTCCTCCCCACTTAGTAAAGTAATTAGGAGGCTGAGTAGACCTTTCGTTCCCTTCAGGAGGCACTGTGGTACAGCAGAAGGAATGATTCATTTGGAACCATTGGACATGAGTTTAAATCCCAGCATTGTATTTATCATCTGTGAACACATCCTATAACCTTTGTGAGCCTCAGTTTCCTCATTTGTAAAATTAATAAGGTGGACTAGATAAACTCTAAGTTTCATCTAGTTCAATAAGCCTTCTTTTTCTTTTTCTTTCTTAATTTAACATCAAGAAATGGGGGATCAGAAACAGAGTTCAACCTTTGTTAAAGACAATTTTAATGGGACCAGTGAAGGGAATGTAAAACTGGAAAACTAAGGAAGGGGCTTTTTCTTCTAGGTCTGGAAGTATCAAGACCCTGAACTCCACAGGAATCTCAAAAGCTATAAGAACTTTCTATCCATATGAATTCTTTTTATGAATCCTAGGATTGCAGCTTTAGTTTAGAGTCCATCAAGTCCAACTTTCTCATTTTATAGATAAAAAACTAAGATCGAGAGAGATTAAGTGATTGCTTAAGGTTGCACAACTAGAGAGTGTCTGAGGCAGAATTTGAATTCAGGTCTTATGTGATTTTAAACCCAGGATTCTATCCACTTTACTATCTAACACCAGAATGTTTGGCAAGATTTTTATCAGATTCATACAAAGAGGTCCTCTGTTTGATAGTTTCTGTTAAAACAAATATTTTCTTTACTATTCTTGTTAAAAAATTTGATTTTCAATTCTCTCCCTCCCAACTATTGGTAAGCAATCTGATATAGATTTTACTTGTGCAATCAGGTCAAACTATGGTATCCATTTTATAGAAGAAATCTCAAACAAAACAAGAAAAGAAAGTGAAATATAGTATGGTAAAACTAAAATTTGCTGGAATGATGAATAAAATCTCACAAATTATCTAGTACAGATAAGGAACATGAGACATATATAGGTTGTGAGCTGCCCAAGTTCACAGAGAAGGTGAAAATAGAACTGAAATTCTAATACAGGTCTTCTAATTCCAAATCCATCCTTCCCTTAAACTCACTCCCTTTCCACTATACTACATTTATGAATTTAGTAAACAATCATTTGTTTTCAAGAAGAAACCTCTCTGGGAACTATTGGACATGATCTTGATCTTGATATTCTTTCATTTGTCAAACTTACCTCTTTGATAACTATTGAACAAGATCAAGACATAATGTTACCTCAATCAAAACATAAGATCACAAGACTTGGAGACGATTTAAGGAAAAGGTCCAAAGAAGTTCAATACAAGAGAACAGTAGACCTGGAGAAGACTTTAGGAAGATTGAGGCCTTCCTATAAGAAACAACAGTTTTAATAACACTGCAAAAGTTTTTTTTTGTTTTGTTTTATTTTAAGCTGCCTTTAGTCTATCTTCTTGCCAAACGGACTAATCCTGTTTTTTTTCTCCTTAACAAAAGATCTGGTCCTATAGTAGAACCAAGATGCAGGAGTAATCCTCAGCAGCTCTGTGCCACCATGGGAATCCTCTCTGATGAAGATTAAAATATCTCCACAAAATGAATACAGGAGTGAAAGAATCAACAAGGAGAGTAAAACAATGCTCAAGAAAAGAAAAACCAAAAAGTTAGGCAATCTGGGGCACTGGGGTGAGAGAAGAGCAGAGGTAGCAAGAAGCTGTAGCAAGGAGGGAAGAGCAAGATAAGAGCGAGCCACAATTCCTACCCCAGATCTGCTGTCCAAGGTTCAGGAACCTATGACCAAACCAACATGTAGACCCTGAGACCCTGCCAGAGCAAATAGAGGTACAAGCAAACCCATACCCCATGAAATTCCAAATCTGTGGAGAAGTCTGGAGCTCCAGTCCAGGGAATTCTAATCTGGACTTGGGACAAGGACTTAATTCACACTTTGGGGTGGTTGATAGTATTAAGTACTAAGTACTGATCTTTTTGCCTAAAGCTCAGGGTGTCTCCAGATCTTTACATCACCTCCAGATAATTGGATAATGATGGTTTAGTTGATAAGAAATAAGCAGAACAGCTCATGCTGCTGCTGCTGCTGTTCTTTTGCAGCATGGATTTTATTATATATACTTCAAAACTCACTTTAAACAAAAGACCCCTCCCCCAAACTTCGCATTTGCACAGAAACACAAATTATATCATATCAAAACACAAAGATTCTCAATAGCTTCCAAGCAGAACAAGGCTAAGGTCGAACTTCAGCTCAGTCCTTATCAGAAAGCTGTGACAGGGAATGTTTTCTCTGGGGCGAAATGCCCCTCCTGGAGGAATTTATGACCTTGAGCATCTGAACTACTTTTGAAACAAAAACAGTTGTATTTCTGACCAAAGGAGAGAATGTTAACCTCTTAACTGCTGGATTGCTATGAGCTTAAAGCTTTTCATTGAGGAAAAGTGTGGATCAGAAAAGGAGTCAAAAGAGGAGTCTCCGATTTTTATCTATTTGAGACTGTTTCTCTTATTGGCTTCCCACAAGAGTGGAGTTCCAAGATAGGACAATCATGGGTATGCCTGGTTGGATCAAGTACATAGTGAGACCAAAAATTTTGAGACTAAGTCTGAGGCTAGAATATGACCAATCCCTGACCTGATCAAGATCAGAGTGAGATCTAAAGCTTATAACTAAGTCTGAGGCAAGTCTTTAAGCTGTCAGCTGTTAACCAGAATCTTATTATATATTGTTTACAAGAAACACACAGACTCAAGGTAAAAGACTATCAGCTAGGTTCACCTAATTTATTTATGATTTTACTCTTTTTATTTAAGTCATTTACCCATTTTGAATTTATCTTGGTATAGGGTGTAAGAGATTGATCTAAATTTAATCTCTCCTATACTGTTTTCCAGTTTTCCCAGCAGTTTTTGTCAAATGGTGAGTTCTTGTCCCAAAAGCTAAGACCTTTGGGTTTATCAAACACTAGCTTGCTGAGGTCATTTACTCCTAATCTATTCCATTGGTCCTCCCTTCCATCTCTTAGCCAGTACCACATTGTGTTGAGGACCACTGCTTTATAGTACAGTTTAAGATCTGGTACTGCTAGATTCCCATCTTTCACAGTTTTTTTTTCTTTATTTCCCTTGATATTCTTGATCTCTTGTTCTTCCAGATGAACTTTGTTATAATTTTTTTTCTAATTCTATAAAAAAGTCTTTTGGTAGTTTGATAGGTATGGCACTGAATAAGTAGATTAATTTGAGTAGGATAGTCATTTTTATTATATTAGCTTGTCCTACTCATGAGCAATTAATGTTTTTCCAGTTATTTAGATCTAGTTTTAACTGTGTGAAGTATTTTGTAGTTGTGTTTATATAATTCCTATGTATGTGTTGGTTGGGAGGAAAGGTACATTTTGGAGGGGTGACTAAAGTTCTTTCTAAAAATGAAGATGCCAATAAAATATATACAGTATTAGAAAATGAAATATAATAAAAGTAGCCATCAGAAGAGAATAAAATAACTCATACATATGGCAGTCAACATGACATAGTAGATAGATGACTAGAAAGAAATTTAGTCTTGTCTTTGACACATATTGACTATGAGACCTCAGCCAGGTCACTTGACCTCTCAATGAGGTCTCATCAAACCTTTAAAGCTATAACCAGTGTGATGTTGGATAGGTCACTTAATTTAACTGAGCCTCAGTTTCCTTATCTGCAAAATAAGAGTTAGATTAGATTGACCTCTAAATTCCCTTCTAGCGCTTAATCTATGATTTTATGATGATAAGTCACAAACCAGCTGCCAATCTGCATTAGTGGAATGTCTCAATATAGAGACCCACTACAAAGTCAGAGGCAATATGCATTTATTAGGCACCTATTATGTGCTTAATATATTTTATAAATAAACCTCATAAATAAATTTTAATAAAATAAATAATAAAAAACACTGTGCTAATCTCTGGAGTCAAAAAGAAAGATGCAAAATAGCCCCTATACTCAAGGTTTTTATAATCTAATGGGGGAAGATAACCCCTTAACAGAAAACACCAATGAATAATTTTTTAAAAGAATATACTAATGGATTTATAGGTTTAGAGGCCCCAGTACCACATCCCTATTTTATCTCTGCCTTCTTTCTATCTCTTTTAAATGAGAGAGAGAGAGAGAGAGAGAGGGGAGAGGGGGGAGAAAAGAATGGTTAGACAGAGAGAAAGAGAAGGAGGGAGAGAAAAAGAGACAGAGAGAGACAGAGAGAGAGAGGAGAGAGAAAGAGAAAGAGAGGAAGGAAGAGAGGGGAGAGAGACAGAGAGAGAGAACAAATCTCATTTACTTATGGAAATTTTTATTGAATCTCATAAGACACAAGCATTTGGGACAAGATCAGGTCTGGCTATAAATTATATTAGCCATCATTTTCCTTAGATGTGTTTTCAAAAACAGCTTAAAATTCTTCCAAGCATAAGTACAGAACTAATTTACACTCTGCAAAATCTGAACTCTTGAATTTTTTTTAAGGGAATATCATTTTATGCTGTAAATGGGCTTCACATCAGGCACCATTTCCATCAAGTTTAAGATGGTGACCCTTTCCTTTCAAACTGCTCCTGATGGTTAATCAGCCAATCAAGAAAGACTTCAGTCCTAATTAAAGCTTAGGGGGGAAAATGTAAATAAGTATAATGGTCAGAATGGAGACAATCATACCCTCGTCGGAAAATTAAAAATAGAAGTAAATGAGAGGAAAATGTTTATTGCTTATTTGCATCTTCAGAGGGCATATACAGTCATTTCTGCTGCATTGCTTATCATGAGTGTTAATAATGAGCTCTAGTGTAATTAACCATTAAATCAAGAAAATACCCTATGCTTGGCTGATGAGGGTTTTAAATAATACTGTCTTCTCAAGTATGAAATAAAGCCTTTCCCTAAAGTCAAACAGCACAGTTTTCTTGTCCCTACCAAAACCTCTTTCTTTAGTGGCATATTTCCATTTTACTCAGATGTTTTCAGATAAGCCTGGGAAAATATATATATACTGATGCATAATAAAATGAACAGAACCAGGAGAGCAATTTATACTACAACAACACAATTTTAGAAACTATCAACTTGATCTGGAAGTGACTCTGGAAGACTATATTTGAAAAGCAAAAATCTTGGCAGGTCTTAGGAACTCAGGAAAGATTCTGAATATAGGCCTGGTGATGGTCTAGCCAGACAACTAGCAGAAGTTCATCACTAGATTTGTCATAGAACAATGCTTTGGGGGAACTATAGCAACTATTGAAGACCAATTTGTAGATGAATTAAATCTCTATTAGTTGAAGAAGTTCTTTAAAAGTATGTGAAATAATTACAGAACATATTGGGGCAATTAATTTTTTTTAGATTGCTAAATGGAACCTAATTGTATTATTTTATTTTTTAATGGAATATATTTGTCATACAAATATTTGTTCAATCCTTATTATGTAAAAATTCACTCAAGACATTTATATTGTTTTGTTGTTAAATTTTATATTCTTATTTTTTATGTTATTAAATTTTTTATGTTGTTTATATTGTTAAATTGAATCTGATTGTATTATTTTATATTTTTTTTAAATGGAATACGTCAGTCAATAGGCCTTTATTAAGCACTTACTATGTTTTAGGAACTGTGCTAATTACTGGGGGTATAAAGAAAACCTGGAGATGCAATGGACAATTGAAAACTTTGTTTAGTCATAAATATGAAAGCCTGTAAATGTGGGGAGAAAGCATCTATTATGTGCTTACTATGTGCCAGGCACTGTGCTAAGTAATGGGTAAACCAATACACAAACCAATATATGACAATCCCTTCTCTTAAGGAGATCATAACACCAAATGTTCGTATTATGAGTCTTTCTTTTAATGGACTAATACTAGTACCAGTCCTCTGATATTATTTCCAATTTACCCTTTATATTTCTTGTATGCACATAATTTTTTTTGTATGTTGTCTCTACACCCTTAAAATGTGAGCTCTTTGACACTGGAAGGGACCAGTTTTGCTTTATTTTTTTTAAAATCCCTTTTTATATCCTTTGCATTTTGCATTTAGCAAAGAACCTGGCACATATTATGAAATTAGAAAATGCCTGTTGACTAAACTTTAGCACCATCAGTGAAGGTTGAGACATAGTGAAGAAGGAACATATGTGGGCAAAGTCCAAAAGAAGATAACAGAATGGTATAGATCAGGGGTCGGCAATGTATGGCTCTTTAGCCATGTCTGGCTCCACCTCCAGACTGGCCAGTCCAGGCAGAGCCCCAGGATGTGACCCTGGGGGCTTTTCAGCCCCTGCCCCATATTCCAGTACCTTCCACCTCCATCCTCCTGCTTCCTCAGGTGTCTATGGCTTTCACGGCCAAAAAGGTTGCTGACCATTGGTATAGATGTTAATATACTTTGGAATAACCAGTTGGACCATTAAATATGACTCCTAAGTTTCCCTTGTAAGATATTAGAAAAATAGGTAAACATGAAGTAGAAGACAAAAGAAACTCAATAAGTTAAACTGTTTATATTCCTATGTGGAAAGTTGATTCATGTATAAGATTAAAATGAACATCCAATAACTCCAGATATAATATTTTAGAAGATTTATTAATAATAACTTGAAATAGATGAAATAGGTAAAGCCTTAGTAAAGATAAGTTTAATGGACAGCAAAAGCAGAAGAGAGAGAGCAAGGAGAAACTTATCTCTAAAATGTAAGGACATAATGTGAGGATGAAAGTGGGGTTCTGAAAAATGGAGTCCTGGGGTACAAAATTCTAATACACAATCCCCCTGTGATTCCCATGGAAAATGAGCAAGTAGAATTCTCCCAGATTTACATGCCTAGTTCCCCCATGGACTCAGAACACATCACAAACTTATAATTCTAAATATTTTTAACTAAAGGCACATACAATATTGCAGTTTCTAAAGGGAAAGTACAATTATTTGGGGATAAGAGAGAAATAAAATAGAAAAAGAACAAAACCAATGTTAGGAGATTTGACAAAAAACCATTAGGGGGCAGTCCCTTTTGGCATAAGGATGTACATTCAAAATAAATGTGTTCAACCCCCCACAGTTCAAATCACCACATCTCAAAGTTCATTCTGGATCTTTTGGAGTAGTGTGTGCTCTCTGCAGGTATCTTCATGGAGCCTTCTCCAAACAGTTCACATTCTGGATTCCAGGGAGGTAGCAAGTTTCTTATCCTAAAATTACTCTCAAAAGAATTTAAATTTTGCATTATAGAATAATAATACAATCCCCCCTGAAGAGGGTATTGACCAATACATGGATCACTCAGGGATACATGGCTGAGTTATGAAATATATGAATCAATTGTCAAAGGAAATCAAAAATATCAAAAAATCCAAATAAAAGAAAAAAAAGTAACTTCTGGATGAAATATAAAATATCAAAGTCTTATGTGTAAAAATTCTAAGTAAAGAAAATAAACTTATAACAGGTCCTTGAATTAGGGCCCAATTAAAGTGATTTATGTCCCACAAGCCTATAGTAGCAATTATGCACTTATCCATCAGCAGCCAGGACTACAGAAAATTGCCACACTATGAAAGAAAGAAAAAGGACTAGATTTTAACAGTAGATGGGAAATAGCATTTTCTGGTCTGATTTTACCTTTGCTCTCAGGGATATGGGAGCCAGAATGGCTGCTAGACTGAGGTACTTGGTAGAAGTGTGGATATGGCACAAGGGAAACCTGTGTCTGGCTTTGCAAACAGCTGCTTCCTTGAACCCCAGAATAAGTTCAAGTCCCCTGTCTTGGCACAGAATCTCATCAAGTCCACCGTGATTGGTTGGTTTCTTTGACCTCATGCTCATTGGCACTGTGCAGATTAACTTTGTGCTCCTTGGCACTGTGAAGTGGCTTTTTTGTGATCCCTTCTCCTCGAATCAGACACAATCATTAATAAAAGTCCATAATATTTAACAATCAATGGCAGGTTTCCATAGCTTTTGGGTATGCATTGACATTAGGGCTAATGGACATTTTAAACTTACCCTAATGCAAAATAAAAAAAAAAGAATTAATACTAGCAATTATGTGCTTCGAGTACAAAAAAAAAATGAGAGGAAAAAGAAAACTCAAATACTCTATTGCACATACAAGGGAAAACAATAATAAAATTTTAAAAATCAGAAATATATAGTTCACAATCAGTGACACATTGTGTCAGCCAAGTAAAGGCAGAATACAAAGACCCAAAAATGAGATCCATTTCTTTTTTAACTTGACCATAATCCACAGTGTGAGTGTAAATGATTTTCACCAAGTAACAGCTTTATAAAATAGTAGTATAACAGGTAATGCACATTCAAAGAAGTACCAAAATCCCCCAAATCATAATAGCCCATTTAATGACAATAGCAAACAAACCCACTATCATTAGGATTCACATTAGTTGCTGTGTGACATAAGAAAAAAAAAATTCTGAAGCTCATGGATACTTGTCACAAGTTCTACAGATCTAGCCAATCTTTCAACCTTGGCTGAGATATTTTTAACAAAGTCTATTACAGCCATCATTCCAAAATTTGCAGAGGAGCCCAGAAAAAAACAAAAACCTCTGTACTGCTGCTAAAAACATTTTGAGTCTAAAATGTCACCAAGAATCTAGATCATTCTGGTTGAAGGGTAGAGTAAGCTAAAGAGTTAAAAATATAAAACAAAATTTAGGAGCTACCAAGCTGCATTTGAAAGTCCTTCCCACTTCCTGGATGAGATTGTAACCCATCACAGGGTAACTAAGCCTGTTCAGGAAACCTCCCTACTCTGGTATGAGACTATAACAGTGCAAAAGGCATGTCTTTATATGTCCCATCCATTTCAATATGGAGGCGAGGAACACAATAATGAAAGTCAGAGGTAGTGGTGCTCCTAGATATCTGAAAATCACTTCTGAATACCCCTTAAAATCAATTTAAATTTTTAGGCCATTAAATTCTCCAAAGAATGTATGCAGGTTGTAACCAGTTTGATGGAGTCCATCCATCATCATCTATGTGACAATTAACGGAAGCAAAAATGTACAAAAGGCCATTAAGGCAACATGTGACCTCAATGGATCTGGTGACAAATCCAGCATACATAAAGACCTATGGTTTTGCCATGGAAAAGGGTTTGTCCAAGTATACTACTGGCTTTTACAATGGTATTTTCTCCAGTCCAGTCATAGGGGGAGGTACAAATAAAGACAATGCAATGGAACATTTAGCTAAATGTAGCTTAAAAGGATTCAGTGTAACAGAAGATATTAGATTAGATTAATATGTTTATTAATATTAATTATTAATAATATTTCCTCCAATTCCAAGAGCCACATTACAGACTTCTTCACTATTTGGAGGGGAATAAACTCAAATAGTCAACATCAATAAGGCAATGGGGTCTGAAAAGGCTTAAAATTCACCTCCCAACTCATTAAGGTTCCTTCATCTCCCCAGTATCATCATCCATCTAGATTCCTTTGGTCACACCTCTGGGGTTCCCCATACCTACAATGGGCATAGTGTGAACAAACTCAATATTGGAGGTGCTGCATAGACTAGGCAGGCCAAAATGGCAAGGGGGTATAGGGAGATGAATCTCTCCCCTGAATCTCAGGATTACTTAAACTAACAGCTGCAAAGTATCCAATCAGTACAAGAACCCCCCAGGAATGGCAGAAAATAAAAACATCCTAAAGCTGTAAGCTCTGTGAGATCAGTAAGGATCTCTGGAAATAGGAGCTGTTTAAGATAGGCAGGAAACTTGGCCATGCTTGCAATCTCCACTTACTGTCTGTAGGTGGCGCTACCCTAGTATGCACTGCCTAGGAGTAAAAGCCTCACAAGGAATGTTTGGGAGAAGAGTTCTGTCCCTCCCCCCACCCCAGGGGTAAAACCAGTGGCTTCAGACTCCATTCTCACAGCCAGGAGCATGAAAAACCCCAGGGTCAGCTTAAAAATTGGCTTGGAAGCTATATGGGGTTGGGGGTGAGCAGTGTGGATAGGGCAGCTCTTGAAAAAAAATAACCTTGGCTTGGAAAGTACAGCAAGCAAGGGGAAAGGGAATTTAGCTCTCACCCTCCACACAGGAACCTCTGGGGATCAGCAGTGCTCTGGAGGCCTCGGATTATCCCTTTTGGCAAGGAGTCCTAGGCTAAGTCACTCAAACAAAAATGGACGGGTAGGACAGCCAGCAAAAAACAAACAAAAAAAGAGCAAGTAGAGGGGCACCAGAAGTGGCAGGAGAGAAACTCAGCTTTGCCAAATTTATCTACTTCCTATTCTTTACTCAAAGGCTTTCTTAAAAGAAAAAATTTGAAAATTCCTTTTCCAACTTTGCTGGTTGCCAGAAATGTAAGATTAAAATTAATATCCAATACCTCCAAGAATTAAATTTTATAAATTTATTAAAAATAACTTGGCGTTGAGGAAATGGATAAATCCTGAATTAAGACAACTTTACCAGATGGAAAAAGCAGGAAAAGAGAGAGAGTGAGGAGGGGCCTGGTTAAAGAAACATCTCCAAAATATAAGGATGTAACGTGAGGACAAAAGTGGGATTCTGGAAAATGGAGTCCTGGAGTACAAAATTCCAATTACGCACATGCAATTCTAAGAACTTTATCATTTCTAGGGAAGTTAGAATGAATATATATAAACAGAGGGAATGAATGTGAATCAATAATGTTGGGATGATCTAAAATAACAGCTAGGTAAGAAATAAGCATGAACTAGAAAAGAGCAATGTGAGTAGAAGAATGGAGAATATTATCTCACATAAAAGAGGTGATCAAGGAAGAGATTATATAATGGAGAGGAGTAGGAATGGTGGTGCAATGACAATTCTTGAGCCTCACTCATTTAAGTTAGTCAAAAATGGAAAACATATATAGATATAGGTATGAATATAGCTAAATACACACAGTTGGCTATTAAAATTCATCTTATTTAGTAGGGAAGTGGGAGGGGAAAGAGGATAAAATCAGGAAAGAATAATAAAAGGGAGAGTGGATAAAAGAAGCAGTGTTCAGAAACAAAATAGAGTTTAGAGGAGGAAGAAAATCAAAAGAGAGAATTGTGACTTGGGAAAGAGGATAGAAAGAAATGCACAGTTGATAAGCATAACTGTAACTGTAAATGATATGAATTCCCCCATAAAAGAGAAGCAAGTAGCTCAATGGATTAGAAACCAGAATCCAAAAATATATAGTTTATAAGAAATACACTTCAACAAGAGAAACTCATACAGAGTAAAAATAAGGAGCTAGAACAGTAGTAAGGAGCTAGAACTCACCTGGAGTAAAAAAGACAAGAATGGTAATTATGATCTCAGACAAAGAAAGGAAAAAAAATAGACAATTAAAAAAGATAAGCAAGGAAACTATATCTTGATAAAAAGGTACTATAGACAATAAAGTAATATCATTAATAAACATGCATCCACCAAATGGCATAGCATCCAAATTCTTAATAGAAAAGTTAAATGAGTTATAGGAAGAATTAGTAAAACTATATGAATGGGGCACCTTAAATTTCTTCCCATATAGCTAAATAAATGTAACCATAAAATAAATAAGAAGTTAAGAAAATGAAAAGAATTTTTGAAAAGTTAGATATGATAGATGTCTGGATGAAACTGAATGAGAATAGAAAGGAATACAAATGGTTTTTTTTTAGGAATCAAAGGAGCCTTTCTTAAAAATGATAAGCAAGATCTATCTAAAACCAAAAGCAAACAGTATATGTAATGGGAATAAAAACTAGAAGCCCTCCCAATAAAATCAGAGATGAAGCAAGGATCTCCATTATCACCACTATGCTTCAATATTTCATTAGAAATGCTACCTACAGCTCTAAGATAAGAAAAAAGAAATAGAAGGATTTAAAAGAAGCAACAAGGAAACAAAACTATCATTCTTTAGATGAGATGACTGTATTCTTAGAAATCCTAAAAAATAAATTTTAAAAGCTAGTTGAAACAAATAACTTTAGAAATTACCAGGAGAGAAAATAAACCCACATAAATCATCAATATTTGTACATTCTACCAACAAAACCCAGAAGCAAGAAATAAAAAGAAAAATTCCATTTAAAATAACAGTAGGAATTGTTTCTGGTGGGAAGATGGCAAAGTAGAGCATAAAGATTCCTCACCTATATCCCCCACAAAAAAATTACTCCACTGAATCAATACTAAAAGTGGCAAAAAAACAAGATAGGAGTAGGGAATGAAGCTAAAAAGCTAAGGACAACTAGGGAGGAAGTCTTCTGTCTTCCTTAGTGACAGATGCAAACCCTTAGAACAAGAATAGAGCACATGAAGTAGAACTGACAATTTGCAACCTCACCTTCTTTGCTGAGCTCTAGATTTTCTATCCCTGAGGATACCATTGGATTCAGTGGGCAGAGGACCCTGGATCAACTGCATCTTCTGTGACCTCTGTTCCAGAGATCTAGTCTGGCCCACAGCTGGCAACTGAAGGAGTGGAACATAGAGTCTGCAGTGCCAGGCCCTGAGAGCAGAAATTCAAGTCTTATTGCTAACAGGCAGTGGTGTGTGTGTGGAACAAAGATAAACAAACAAAAAAAAAAACCCTGAAACCTCAAGACAGCAACTTTGAGATTCCAGCAAAAAAACAATAAGTAAGTATATTGGTCTGGTGGCTAAAATGAAAATAACATTAAATTTTTAAAAATAACCAAGGAGAAATAACCCAACCATTAATAGTGATTATGGAGACAAGGAAGATCTTGGCTCAAACTCAGTGGAAAACAAAGTGAAATCATCTACTTCAAAAACAGCCAAGAGGAAGCCGGGTTAAGATGGCGGCAGAGTAAGAAGCAGCTCTTAACCTCTCCTGACCTAAACACACATAACTCCTCAAGGGGACATAAAAACAAGTCCAGACGAACGGAGGAACCCCACAACAGGGCACAGCGTGGAAGGTACGTGGAATTGAGGCATTTCCATGCTATAAAGGGGTGAAACAGCTCTCACTAAATCGCGGGCTTAGCAACCACCCCACCCCCAACCCCTCCACACACAACACCTATAGCGCCGAAGCCAACTAAAAAGAAATAGAGCAAGTTTGGGGCACCCATCAAGTCATTGGCAGCTCCGGGGCCTGTTCCTGAGAGCAGCAAGATTTAGGACGCAGAGAGAGGACGCAGGGCGCAGAGCGCAGGCTCAGAGTGCAGGCACGAGTGGAGGCGTGGGTGGAGGTAGACACAGCCAGGAGCTAAAGCTCTGAAACCCTGAGTGGGGAACCAGTGCAGACGGGTATACGACTGTGGAAGCAGCACCCTGAGACTTGTAAAGAAACCTTCAGCAGAGGATCAAGCAAGGGGGTCCACCAGGGGGCTTGACCTTGGAAAAAACCAGAACTCAGACCTCAGGAGCCAAAAGACCACGGACAGACCCTGAGCGCGAGGATAAACCTGAAAAGCTGCTGGGCTAACAATGGCTACCCAGTCTCAGGAAGTTCAGAAGAGAAAGATTAACAACAAGAAAAAGAAAGTCTTTAACACTTGACAACTTTTACACAGAGAAAATCCAGACAACCGAGGAAACAGAGGAGGAGAACAAACAAGCATCCGGACCCTCCTCAAATAAGGAAAACTCCTCACAAGCTATGGAAGAGTTCAAAACTGAGATTTTGAGGAAAATGGAAGAGATCTGGCAAGAAAATAACTGTTTAAAAGGTAGAATCTTGCAATTGGAAAGTGAGGCTCAGAAACCAAATGAACTGATAAGCAAATTGAACACCAGAAATGACCAGATTGAAAAGGAATACCAGAAGATTATGGCCGAAAACCAGAAGATTATAGCCGAAAATCAAAAGATGATAGCCGAAAACCGAAAGATTATAGCCTAAAACCAATCCCTAAAGGCTAGAATTGAGCAAGTAGAAGCTAATGATCTCTCAAGACAACAAGAACAAGTAAAACAAAGTCAAAAGACTGAAAAAATAGAAGGAAACATGAAATATCTCAATGAGAGAGTTAGAGACCAAGAAAACAGGTCTAGAAGAGACAATTTGAGAATAATTGGTCTTCCAGAAAAACCAGAAATTAATAGAAACCTGGACTCCATACTAACAGAAATAATTCAGCAAAATTGCCCTGAAGTCCTACAACAAGAGGGCAATATAGACATTGAAAGGATTCATAGAACACCTGCGACATTCGATCCAGAAAAGAAAACACCCAGAAATATAATTGCCAAATTCGAGAGTTTCCAAGCAAAAGAAAAAATCTTACAAGAAGCCAGAAAGAAACAATTCAAATATCAAGGAGCACCAATCAGGATCACACAGGATCTGGCAGCCTCCACACTAAAAGATCTCAAGGCTTGGAATACAATTTTCAGAAAGGCCTGCAACCACGGATCAACTACCCATCAAAATTGACTATATATTTCCAGGGGAAAGTATGGGCATTCAACAAAATTGAAGAATTCCAGGTATTTGCACAGAAAAGACCAGGGCTAAATGGAAAGTTTGATATCCAACCACAAAAATCGAGAGAAACCTGAAAAGGTAAATAAGATACAGAGGGGAAAGAAAGAAAACTTATAATTTTTAAATTTGCCTTTTTAAGGGCCTCAGTGAGATCTAATTATCTGTATTCCTATGTAGAGAAATGTTATGTATAATTCTCTGTAGTGAACTCTATTCACTATTATAATATTCACTATTATAGTAATCAGAAGAATAATTAACAGGGTGAGGGTGGAACACTAAATAATCTAAGATGACATGGGGGATGGGAAAGAGGGGGTGAATAGCAGGAGACACCAAGAGAAACTTGAGTGAATAAGAAAAGAGGATATTCTATTACACACAAAGAGGGCATGAGAGGGAGAGGGGACAAATACTATTATAAGAAGGAGAGGATGAGATCATTAAGAGGTAATAATCAAACCTTACTCTTAGTGTAATCAACCCAGAGAGGGAAGAGTAGCGATACTATACATTGGGATATAAAACTCTTATCTAACCCTTCTGAGAAAGTTAGAAGGGATAAACCAAGGGGAGCAGAGGAGTGGGGAGGTCAAAAAAAGGGAGGGGAGAAGGGGAATGGAATTCATAAGGACTTTAAAAACAAAAAGAGGGGAAAAAATAAGGGAGGGGGTAGAAAGGGAAGTTAATCAAGGGAGGTGGTAAGGGATAGTGGCTCAATAGCAAACCACTGATTTAAAATGAAAAAGTATAAGGAAAAAGGGGGTAGGAAGAGGGGAGGATTCGAAAATGTCAGCAAATGCACAACTGATGATTATAACTCTGAATGTGAATGGGATGAACTCGCTCATAAAACGGAAGCAAATAGCAGAGTGGATTAGAAACCAAAATCCCACCATATGTTGTCTACAAGAAACACATATGAGGCAGGTGGACATACACAAGTTTAAGGTTCAGGGTTTGAGCAAAATCTTTTGGGCGTCAAATGAGAAAAAGAAGGCAGGAGTGGCTATTATGATTTCTGACAAAGCCAAAGTAAAAATAGATATGATTAAAAAAGACAGGGAAGGTTATTACATCCTGATCAAAGGCAGTATAAACAATGAGGAAATAACACTGCTCAACATGTATGCACCAAGTGGCATAGCACCCAAATTCATAAAGGAGAAACTGGCAGAGCTCAAGAAGGAAATAGATAGTAAAACCATACTAGTGGGAGATCTAAATATTCCTCTGTCAGATCTAGATAAATCAAACCGAAAAATAAATAAGAAAGAGGTAAGAGAGGTGAATGAAGTCCTAGAAAAATTAGATTTAATTCATATGTGGAGAAAAATAAATAGGGACAAAAAGGAATACACCTTCTTCTCAGCTGCACATGGCACATTCACAAAGATTGACCATGTTATAGGGCATAGAATCATTGCAAACAAATGCAAAAGAGCAGAAATAATAAATGTAATCTTCTCAGATCATGATGCAATAAAAATAATAATTAGTAAGGGCACCTGGACAGGAAAATCAAAAACTAATTGGAAATTAAATAATGTGATTCTTCAAAACCAATTTGTCAAAGAAGGAATCATAGAAACAATCAACAATTTCATTGAAGAAAATGACAATGATGAGATATCCTACCAAACTCTGTGGGATGAGGCCAAGGCAGTACTCAGGGGGAAATTTATATCCTTGAGTGCATATATTAACAAATTAAGTAGGGCAGAGATCAGTGAATTGGGCATGCAACTCAAAAAATTAGAAAGCGAGCAAATTAAAAATCCCCAGATGAAAACTAAATTAGAAATACTAAAAACCAAGGGAGAAATTAATAAAATCGAAAGTAAAAGAACTATTGAATTAATAAATAAGACTAGAAGCTGGTACTTTGAAAAAACAGATAAAATAGACAAAGTACTGGTCAATCTAATAAAAAAAGGAAAGAAGAAAACCAAATTGATAGTATCAAAGATGAAAAGGGAGACCTCACCTCTAATGAAGGGGAAATTAAGGCAATCATTAAAAACTATTTTGCCCAATTATATGGCAATAAATATAACAATTTAGGAGATATGGACAAATATTTACAAAAATATAAACTGCCTAGATTAACAGCTGAAGAAATAGAATACCAAATAATCCCATATCAGAAAAAGAAATTGAACAAGCCATCAAAGAACTCCCTAAGAAAAAATCGCCAGGGCCTGATGGATTCACAAGTGAATTCTATCAGACATTCAAAGAGCATCTAATCCCAATATGATACAAATTATTTGATATGATGAGCAAAGAAGGAGTCCTACCAAATTCATTTTATGACACAAATATGGTACTGAATCCAAAGCCAGGGAGATCAAAAACAGAGAAAGAAAACTATAGACCAATCTCCCTAATGAACATAGATGCAAAAATCTTAAATAGAATACTAGCAAAGAGACTCCAGCAAGTAATTAAGAAGATCATCCACCATGATCAGGTGGGATTTACACCAGGAATGCAAGGATGGTTCAACATTAGGAAAACCATCCACATAATTGACCATATCAACAGTCTAACAAACAAAAATCACATGATTATCTCAATAGATGCTGAAAAAGCCTTTGACAAAATACAGCATCCATTCCTATTGAAAACACTGAAAAGCATAGGAATAGAAGGACCTTTCCTAAAAATAATAAAGAGTATATTCCTAAAACCATCAACAAACATCATATGCAATGGGGATAAATTAGAAGCCTTCCCAATAAGATCAGGAATAAAACAAGGATGCTCTATTATTCAACATAGTACTAGAAACACTAGCAGTTGCAAATAAAGAAGAAAAAGAAATTGAAGGTATCAAAATAGGCAATGAGGAGACTAAGCTATCACTTTTTGCAGATGATATGATGGTCTACTTAAAAAAATCCTAGAGAATCAACTAAGAAGCTTGTAGAAATAATCAACAACTTTAGCAAAGTTGCAGGATACAAAATAAATGCACATAAATCATCAGCATTTCTATACATTTCCAACACACTAGAGCAGCAAGAAGTAGAAAGAGAAACACCATTCAAAATCACCCTAGACAATATAAAATACTTAGGAATATACCTACCAAAACAAACACAGCAATTATATGAAAACAACTACAAAACACTTTCCAAACAAATAAAACTGGATCTAAACAATTGGAAAGCCATTGATTGCTCATGGGTAGGACGAACTAACATAATAAAAATAACAATTCTACCCAAATTAATTTACCTATTTAGCGCCATACCTATCAAGCTACCAAAAAACTTCTTTACTGAATTAGAAAAAACTATAACAAATTTCATTTGGAATAACAAAAGATCAAGAATATCAAGGGAAATAATGAAAAAAATGTGAAGGAAGGGGGCCTAGCAGTACGAGATATTAAACTATACTATAAAGCAGCAGTCATCAAAACAATATGGTACTGGATAAGAGATAGAGAGGAGGATCAATGGAATAGACTTGGGGTAAATGACATCAGCAAGACAGTGTATGATAAACCCAAAGAGCCCAACTTTTGGGACATGAATCCACTATTTGACAAAAACTGCTGGGAAATTTGGAAAATAATATGGGAGAGATTAGGTCTAGATCAAC
>NC_058132.1:676006831-676018696 GCF_016433145.1 Gracilinanus agilis
TCCAAATCTCTAATAATTAGAGAAATGCAAATCAAAACAACTCTGAGGTATCACCTCACACCTAGCAGATTGGCTAAAATGAAAGAAGGGGAGAGTAATGAATGTTGGAGGGGATGTGGCAAAATTGGGACATTGATGCATTGCTGGTGGAGTTGTGAAATGATCCGGCCATTCTGGCTGGCAATTTGGAACTATGCCCAAAGGGCTATAAAAGACTGCCTGCCCTTTTGATCCAGCCATACCATTGCTGGGTTTGTACCCCAAAGAGATCATAGATAAACAGACCTGTATTTATATTTTATAGCTGTGCTTTTTGTGGTGGCAACAAATTGGAAAAGGAGGGGATGTCCTTCAATTGGGGAATGGCTGAACAAACTGTGGTATATGTGGGTGATGGAATACTATTGTGCTAAAAGGAATAATAAACTGGAGGAGTTCCAGGCGAACTGGAGAGACCTACGGGAACAGATGCAGAGTGAAAGGAGCAGAGCCAGAAGAACATTGTACACAGAGATATACTGTGGTAAAATTGAATGTAATGGACCTTTGTACCAGCAGCAATACAATGACCCAGGACAATTCTGAGGGATTTATGGTAAAGATGATACCCACATTCAGAGGAAGGACTGCAGGAGAGGAAACATATAAGAAAAACAACTGCTTGAACGCATGGGTCAGGATGGACATGATTGAGGGTGTGGACTCGAAACTACCACACCAATGCAACTACCAACAATTTGGAAATTGGTCTTGATCAAGGACACATGACAAAACTAGTGGAAATGTGCATTGGCCATGGTGGGGGGAGTGTGGGGAGCGAAGGGGAAAGGAGGAGCATGAATCTTGTAACCATGTTAAAAATGAATATTAATAAATGTTTGAAAAAAACAGCAAAGGAATACGATAAATGGGCACAAGCTTAAAGATCTTTTGGAGGAGCATTAAAAAATTTTCAAAAATCAAATGAGAAAGATAGAGGAAAAATCAGAAAAAATAAGTGAAACACAAGAAAATCAAGAAAATTTATGAAAGAAAAATCATTCAAATTCAAAGAAACTTGCAGAGAAAGAATAATTCATTAAGAAGAAGAATTAGACAATGAGAAGCTGATGATTTCCTAAGTCAACAATAAATAATGAAGCAGAACCAAAAGAATGAAATAATGAAAGAGAATAGAAAACATTTTATCACAAAAATAACTGACCTGGAAAAGAGATCAAGGAGGGAGAATAGTACATGTCAGGAGGGATTCAGCATAAAGAAAGGAAGTAGACAAAAAGCAAGGGGGAACAGAGTAGATGGAAATGCACAACTAGTAACTATGACAATGATTGAAAATGGGATGAATTCATCTGTGCAAAGAAAATGGCTAACTTAAAGGTTGAAAAACCAGGACCTGACAATGTGTTTACAAGAAACAAGCTAAAAATGAGAGAGACATATAGAGTAATGATGAGTGACTGAAGGAGAAGAGCTTCAACTTATCCAGAGAAGGCAGGTAGTCATAATGACAGAAGTGGAACTAAAATGGGTATAAACAGGAAAACTTTATTATCCAGGGGGAAGGATTATGGATAATGAAATATTAGCAATAGTAGATTTCCATGCACCAAGTTTTATACTATCTAGATTTTTAAAAGAAAAACTAAATTGGATATTGTAATAAGGGGGTAATGTGGCTGATAACAGGGGAGCTAGTGGTACAAATAAGTCACCTGTGCCAGGGAGCCTGTAACTACAGTAGCTGGTGATTTAAGACTGTCAGGGATGTGTAGCCTGAGCTGTGATGGCCAGTCAGTCTCCCTGCTATCTGTAGGCTCCCTTAAGGTGGAGAGTGGGGAGCCCTGCCCTGCTGGAGTGAAAGCAGAACTCAAAAGAAAGTGAAGCTCACACACTTCCTGGATACAATGGACACTTGGCCAGAACTTCCTTCAAAGTCAACTGGTTGTTATTCTCCCCTCTCCTCAGCCCCTTAGCCCAAGATGATGTTATATTGACTACAAAAATTCAGTTTCAGGCTAAGGATTTATTTTAACACAGAAGGGAAAACTGAGGTAAGAGGGTATAGGGCTTTTGAGAGGCTGTTACTAGGGGTGACTGGCAAGTGTTGGCTATGGACCTAGAAGGTAAGCGCAGGCTGAGGGAACCAGCCCCAGCTAGAGACAATCTGACACTGCCCTGATGTTGTATGACCCACCAGCTAACCAGAAATAGTTGATGAACTAGTTGGTTCAGGGGTGTCCCTATTCCTAGGCTGCTCTAACCTAATTCCAGCCCACATTCCACCTCCCACAATCCCTCCCAGGTCCCCAAGGGGAAATCAGGGGAAGCTGAATGTCTGAGTGAGGTCAAGGAAATCAGAACCCCCAGGCTGGTTCTGCAGGGGTATTTATAGTCCCAGCTCAAACTGTCAGGACTTGGGACTGGCACCTGCCAGGCCAAAGTTCCATTCTCCTAACTGACAGGATTGCCTAGGGAAATTTTGCAAATGCAAGAGATCTTGCATAAATCTTGCATTACAATATAGATAGCAAAATAATAATAATGGAGAACTTTAATTCCCTCAGAACTAGATAAATCTAATGAAAAAAGAAATATGAAAGAAGTTAAGGAGATGAATAGGGCCTTAGATAAGTAAAGTATGATAGACACCTAGCAGTAGATCTAAGCCTAAGCATATACATAATCCAGTTTCTGGTGAGACAGTAGTTTAGAGGACATATATATTCTGCAAAAGTCTTACCTTAACAATCTTCACACTATGGAGGTAACCCTGCACTCTTGAGGAGTTGTAGCATTGGAACAAAGTTTCCACTGGGTATGACAAAGCTGGAAAGAATTGGCTTTGGAAAGAGTATGGTCCTGGCAACAGATTGTGTCTGCTGCTTAAGGACCAGTCTAGCTAAATATGGTCCTGGTAATATCTACTAACTGTGAACCAAACTTGGCTAAATTGATTCAATTAAATGCTGATAAGAATGTGGAGAAATGAGTTTAATGTTACATTGCTAGAGCAAATGTGAATTGTTTTTTTTTAAAAAACAAGATGGAAATATACAATAAAGGATGTAAGTTGTTCATTCTCATTAACTTAGGGATCCCATTATTAGGATTAACTCTGTGGACATTATTAAGAGGGTAAAAAGCTGTATACATATGAGAAAATTCATGGAAGCTTTTTGTTTATAATGAAAAAATAATTAGAAATAGTACAAATGCAATGATTGGTAGAAATGGCTAAATAGAGTATGATTTTTTAATGTAATGGATTTTATTATGTTATTAGAAATAAAAATTATAAGTATAAAGAAAATAAGGGAAAGAAGAAAAGAAAATAATACATACTGTGATTACATTTTTAAAAAATACCAGCCACAACATTGAGAAAAATATTAAAGTAACAAATCCAAAGGACACTTAAAAGCAGAGGGCGTTTTAATTAGTTCATATACATAATTTACATATTTTAAGCAAATTACAAACAACATGGAATTTGTGATATTACACATAATTTTTTGCATTTATTTAAAAAAATTTATTGGTGGTAGTAGAGCTTACTAAGTATATAATAAAACAAAAAATAAATGTAGATGAGGTAAAAAAAATTGGGACTCTATCTGCCCAGACTAATCTAGGAAATACAATGAATGGAATTACAAAATACTATTCATACAGGTAATGACAGATCCAAATAATTATTAAAATATCAATTCCTCATGGGTAGGCCAAGCCAAAATAATAAAAATGTTAATTCTACCTAAATTAATTTACTTATTCAGTGCCGTACTAATCAAACTACCAAAGAATTATTTCACAGAGCTAGAAAAGTAGTAAAATTTATTTGAAAGAACAAAAGGTCAAGAACATGACGGCAATAAAAATAAAATGGGGAGAAAGATGGCCTAGAAGTACCAGATTTTAAATTATATTCCAAAGTAGTAATCATGGATTAGGTACAAAATACACATTAGCTGATGACTATCATAATCTAGAGTTTGGTAAAAACAAAGATTCAAGCTTTGAGGGGGCAAACTCCCATTTGACAAAAATTTCTGGGGAAGTTGGAAAGCAGTTTGGCAGAATTAAGACACAGGCCAATATCTTACACTGTATACCAAAATGATTAAAATGAAAATAAAAGATATAAAGGATGCTATAAGTAAATCAATGGAGTATGGGAAAAATTATTTGGCACATCTATGGATAAGGGAAAAGCTTATAATCAAACAAGAGATAAAGATCACAGAGTGTAAAATTGATAATCCTGATTATATGAAATTAAAAAACATTTTGTACAAACAAAACTAGTGTAACCAAAACTGGAAGGAAAATTGGAAACTGGGGAATAATTCTTACAGCAAGTTCCTCTGGGGAAAAAAAATCTCATTTTTCAAATATATAGGGAACTGAGTCTATAAAAATGAAAGCCATTCCCCAATTGATATATGGTCACAGGATATGACTAGACTATTTTCAGAAGAAGAAATAAAATTAATCAATAGTCACATAAAATACTTTAAACTATTATTGATTAGAGAAATGTAAATTAAAACAACTGAGAGTACCACCTCACAGTTAGCAAATTGACTAACATTACAGAAAAGTAAAATTTACAAATACTGGAGAAGATTTGGAAAAATGAAGATTCTAACAAACTATTGGTAGAGTTGTAAACTGATTCAGTTATTCTGGAGAACAATTTGAAACTACACCCAAAAGACTAGCAAACTGCAAATACTCTTTGAACCAGCAATACCTCTACTAGGTGTGAATCCCAAAGAGATGAAAGACAAAATGAAATATTCATATTTTTTGAATTTGAAAAATATTCATAGCAGCTCTTTTTCTGTGAAGTGGCAAAGAACTGAAAATTGAGGAGTTGCTTGTCAGTTGGAGGATGACTAGACAAGTTGTAGTATATGATTTTGATTGAATACTATTGTGTATAAGAATTGACAAGAAGACTAGATCTCAAAATATATCAAACCTGTAATTATCAAAACCATCTGGTACTGGTTATAAAATAGAATGGCGGATAATGGAATAAATTAGGTACACAATAGATGGTAGTAAATGAATGTAGTCATCTAGCATTTGATAAAGCAAAGATTCCAGATTTTGAGACAAGAGCTCTATTCGATAAAAACTTCTGAGAAAACTGGAAAGCACTTTGGCAGAAATGAAGTAAAACTAAGAACGACATCTTGGACAGTATACCAAGTTAAGGTCAAAATGGGTACATGATATGGACATAAAGGTTGATACCTTCAGCAAATTAGGGGGCTGTGGAATACTTTACCAACCATAACCATAGTTAAGAGAAAACTTTATGACCAAACAAAAGAGAAAGAACATTACAGGATGGAAAATGATTAATTTTATTGTTATTTTATTAAAATTTATTGCATTAAATCAAAAGGTTTCTACACAAACAAAACAAATGCAGTCAAGACTAGTGAAAAAGCAGAAAACCTGGTGGAAATTTTTTACAGTAAGTTTCTCTAATAAATGCTTTATTTCTCAAATATATAGAGAATGGAGTCAAATTTATATTATAAACATTTCTCTGTTGATAAATGATCAAAGGATATGAATAAGCAGTTTTAAGATAAAGAAGCTAACAATAGCCATATTAAAAATGCTCCAAATCATGATTGGAGAAATGAAAATTAAAATAAGCAGACCTCAAACCTATCAAATTGGCTAATATGTCAGAAAAGAAAAATGATACATGTTAGAGAGGATTTGGGAAATTTGGGACACTAAAGCCCTCTTGGTAGAATTATTAACTAATCCAATCATTCTGGAAAGCAATCTGGAACTATGTTCAAAAGGGCTATAAAAACATGCATATCCTTTGACCCAGCAATAGCATTAATAAGATTGTATCTCAAAGAGATGTTTGGTTGTTTTTTTTTAAGAAGAGAGGAAGGGAAGGACTTATGTGTACAAAAATATTTGTGTTAACTCTTTTTGTGGTGGCAAAGAATTGGATATTGACAGAATGCCCATCATTTGGGGAATGGCTAAATAAGTTGTAGTTTATGAGTGTGATGGACACTATTGTGCTCTAAGAAATGATGAGAGATTTCAGGGTGATTTCAGGAAAACGTGGGAAGACTTGCATGAACTCCTGCAAAACCAAATTACCAGAACCAGTAGTACATTGTACACAATAATAGCTTAATTGATTAACAGAGAATGGCTTAATTAGCTATTCTCAGAAAGATAATGATCTAAGATAATTCTGAAGGACATGTTGAAAAATGCTATTTCTCTCTGGAGAAAGAAGTGATGGAATCTGAATGTATATTGAACCACACTTTTTAAAACTTCATTTTTCTTTTTTTCTTTATTTTTTCTTTCACAATGTAATTAATATGGAAATATTTTTTGTGTGATTGCACATGTATAACATGTAAAATTCCTTGCCTTCTCATTGAAGAGGGCAGGCAGGGAGAAAGAGAACTTAGAATTCCATTTTTTTTAATGAATGTTAAAGTTGTTTTACATGTACTCGGAACAAATTTTAAAGAAGCAACAAGCATGATGGCTTTTGGAAAAACAGTTTTAAAATATTGCAGAAAAAACTGGGTTTAAAGTTTTATATGAATTGATGCAAAGTGAAGAAAGCAGAACCATGAGAACACAGCACGCAGTAAAGGTTTTAAAAAAAGATTTTGCTATTCTGATCAAAACAAAAATCCAAGACAATTTCAAAGGATGTATGATGAAAAAATATTCTCCATCTGATGAACATTGGGTGCAGATTGAAGCAGACTTTTTTCAATTTATTTTTCTTGTTTGTGTATTTTCTTTTGCAACAAACATAAGATAGAAATAGGTTTTTCATGACTTCTCATGAAAAAATCAGGGTGGTGTAGGATAGAAAGAAGGAAGAGAATTGGAGACTAAAAAGTTTTTTTTTAATTAATTCTGAAAATTTCTAAAAATGTCTGTAATGAAATAATTAAAATATATGTTATTTTAAAAAGGAAAATTCAGGGTCAACTACTATGCCACAATGAGTCATCAGAGTACTACTTTAATATAGAAATTCTACATTAAAATTGTCAATCTAGGGTATGTTTATCTAAAGAGGAATATTTTTAAAGAAAACAAATACTTTGTTTCCTATGATTTCTTTCTCTCTGATCCTAATAGTAATCATAGATTGAATCATTATTTTTCCTGTAATAACCAAGGTTTGTATAGTAGCACAATAGACCAGGTTAAAGAAAGCAGGGACTAATATTTAGAATACCCACCACATTCCATGGTGGGGAGGCAGTATAGAAATATGTATTAAAAGGGGAGAATAGTGGGGAGGTCATACTGGAAAAGAACGCTGGATGTGGAGTCAGAGCACGAGGATTTTCATGACCTTGGTCAAGTCAACTGGCCAACTCTGTGTGCCCCAGCTTTCTCATATGTGAAATAAGGTGCTTAGGCTAGATGACTTCTGAAGTCCCATATACCTTTGTTTCTAGGATCTGATTGATCTTGAGATCTCCTTTCTCTGTGTCTTTTCATGTCCTTGGAATGTATTCCATCATTAGGTCATAGTGCCATAGAGTTCGTGCTATGCCCCTAGCTCCTTCTCTCCTGAGCTTCTTAGAATCTCCAGCTTCCAATAAAACTCATTTCAAATCTTACTTTCTACATGGTATTTCTTGATCTTTCCAGCTATTATATAATTCCCCAAATGAAAAGTCTTGTCTTAATTTTGTATCTATTTACATGTGTATGTGCTGTCTCCCTAGATAGAATATAAGCTCCTTAAGCACAGGGATTGTTTTATTTTTGTCTTTGAGATTATTCAATCATTTTGGTGTCTTCAAGGTACCATTTGGGGTTTTCTTGGCAAAGAAATTGGAATGGTTTGCAATTTCCTTCTCCAGCTCAATTTACAAATGAGGATACTGAGGCAAACAAGGTTAAATGACTTGCCCTGGGACATAAAAAGCTAGGAAGTGCCTGAGGACAGATTTGAATTTAGGAAGATGAGTCTTCCTGATTCCAAAGTCAATGCTCTAGTCACTGTGCCACCTAGTTGCCCTCCAGTTACTCATATATCATAGGATGTGTTACTTGCTTGATACACCAGAATATAAGTATAAAGAAATCTGATTGAACATGGTTTTGAGAGAATGAGACCAAAATAGTCAGTGTGAAAGAAATAGAAAAAGAATGAGAGAAGGGGGGAAGGAGAGAGATACAGAGAGAGAATGAGAGGAGAGAGAGAACTTTCACTCATTTGTATTGTTTTGGTTATGACAGGTGATTTTGTTTTTTTCAGAAAATACCTTCTCCACTGAAAATTCTGTAGTTAAGGTGAAGCCATAGCTTAATTATCCTTTCCTGTTTCTCTCTCTCTCTCTCTCTCTCTCTCTCTCTCTCTCTCTCTCTCTCTTGTCTCTCTGTCTCTGTCTTTCTCTCTCTCCTCTCTTTCATTCTCTCTCTGTTATCTCTCCCCCTTCTTTTATTCTTTTTCTATTTCTTACACTGTCTCTNTCTCTCTCTCTCTCTCTCTCTCTCTCTCTCTCTCTCTCTCTCTCCCCCCCCTCCCTTTCTCCTTCCCTCCCTCCTCCTCTCTCAGGCAGTGACCAGTCCCTGAAAGAAGTGGGAGGCTCCCTTTTAGTTGAGTTAATTTAATTTTAAAAGAACATATAGGATGCCTCAAAAGATGTGCTTTGCAACCACCAAACAAACTTCTAGCAATAAAAATGGAATTCATTTTTAATCATAAATCTCCACAATCCCTGGCTCTGCTAGGACAGCAAGTCTGACCTCTGGTTTCTTTTGACCCTATTTGATTCTTTCCAGGCCATAGTCATGTATCAATTTATATGACTGATTAAATATATCACATACTGTCTCACTTATGTCAATTAGGTCTCAGCTATGGTCATGACCCCCTAGCTAGCCCTCAAGGTCTTATTCCTTACTTCACTTGCTTCTTGGATTAGAGTAGAAATATCAGTGACTTCCTTGTTTGCCTTTTCTTTTCTCTAAGAAACATGAACACGATTTCCCGAGCCATCCCTAAAGTTTCAGCTCATGTACCCAGAAGCAATAGTCCTTTTGGCACATTGTTGTTCCCAAAGGCTTAGAGGAAGGAGACTTTACTTTTTCTTTCATGGTCCTCTTTGGCCATCTAATGAATCCTTGTCAGAAGGAGGTTTCTAAATGCATAAAATAAAATGTGTAGAATTACAAAGGAAACTAATTATATTGAAAAACATTTTTCAAAATGTTTTCTAAAAGTTCACACTTCTTAAGTAAAGATCCTCTGCCTTAGAAACTTAATCATTCAATCCAATCTCTAGTCAAACAGGCCATCTGGAGGCCATCTGATGGAGATTCCAGATGTTCTGGCAGTTTGGAGACATAGCCTCATTGAGATGAAAATGCCTAATTCTTCACTTGGAAATGAGAGCCATTTATTTTTCCTAAATGGCAGCTTGACTTGCTCTGTATCATATATTATTAACTACAGTCACAATTCTAACTGCTGAATATATTATCTGCAAATATTATTGAGCAGGAAGAAATGTGTAGATGCTAACAGCCTGGTGATCTGCATCTTCCATGACAATAAAATAAACATTGGCAATCATCAACATTTGACTCAAGTTAGAAGGGAGAAAATTTCTAATTAGGAAAAGTTGATGGACCCATTTGGTTGATTGTTTTGCTCTTATCCAAAAATATAATTTTGTTATTGTTTCTCCTATTGTGCACCACTGCTAAAATGAGGCCCAATGTGAAAGCAGGAGAGATTTTATTAAATAAAATCATTGCCCCTTGAAATGCTTCAGTGAGATATTTATTTTTATTATAAAATTTCTCTTTCCCATTAGAGGGACTCAGATTACCATAAAATTTTATGGATCCTAAGCTCAAAAGGGTCCATTGTATGTATCACAGAATTACAGAATGACAGATTTCTGTGAAAAGGACTTGAGTCATCATGAAGTCCAGTGTATACTTGGATTAGAAATCCCACTAAAATGTATTCAACCAGCAGTCATCCATTTGTGACCAAAGACCTATGGTGAGAGGGGGCTCACTACTTTCACTTTGGCAGCCCATTTAACTACGGGCTAGCTCTCATTCTCAGGAAATTCTTCCCAATATGAGGTCTAAAGTTGCCTTTTCGAGTACCACTTCTACCCATTTCCTTAGCTCAGCTCTCTGAGTCAAATAGAAAAAAAATCTTTCCTTCTACATGATATAGTTTTTATAAAACACCTGAAGATAATTTTTATGGCTAACTTAACTCTTCTCTTCTCCAACCTAAACATTCTCAGTTCCTTCAACCAATGTAATAAATAACAAATGAATAAATAAAAAATAAATTCCAATGTAATGAACTTCCATCCTAGTTGGTTTCCTATAGATAATCTCTAGGTAATTAATGGATTTCATAAGTTGTAGACCCCTAGAATTGGATTCATTTCTTCAAATGTAGTCTAATTAGGGCAGAGTATAGTAGGACTGTCACCTCTTTTGTTCCTGAAATGGATGCTTTTTTTGAATGTATCCCAAAATCTCATTAATTTTGGGTCCTACTATATCACATTGTTAAAAATACTCTTCTACTCCTACTAGTCATTAGCATTTATATAGCCCTTTAAAGTTTGAAAAGAACTTTACAAATCTCTCATTTTATCTTCACAACACTCTTACAAGGTCAGTGTTATTATCAACATCTTCATTTTATGTATGAGGAGACTGAAGCTCAGGGAGGCCATTACTTGCAGAGAGTCACACAGATAGTAAATGTTTGAAGCCAAATTTGAGCTCAGGACTTCCTGATTCCAAGCTTAACAAATCCAACTGTAATTGAACTTGAAGTCCTCCAAATCTCCCAGATATTTTATCAAACTGCTGTCCAGCCATACCTCCCTTTTTTATACTTGTAGGATCTATTTTTTTTATTTTTTTTAAATTTTTTTTAAACTCTTAACTTCTGTGTATTGACTTATAGGTGGAAGACTGGTAAGGGTAGGCAATGGGGGTCAAGTGACTTGCCCAGGGTCACACAGCTGGGAAGTGGCTGAGGTCGGGTTTGAACCTAGGACCTCCCGTCTCTAGGCCTGGCTCTCAATCCAGCTGCCCCTTGTAGGATCTATTTTAGAAACTAAATATAAAGCTTTACATTTCTTCCTATTAAATTCCATCTAGTTAGATATGTCCTATGATTCTAACCTCTTAAATGTTATTTTTTGCTCCTGATTCCATCATCAAATGCATCTGCCTTGTGACTATGATGGAGAAATCTGGACACTTTCATAATTTAAATGGATTTAAAATCATTCACTGAATCAAATCCCTTGTTAAGTTTTGAATTTATCTATCTACATTTTGATGATGACTAAAGCTCTCCATTGTGGTTACAAGATCTGAAAGAAATCTTGTCTAATACCTTGCTGAAATCCTGGTATGCCATCATCTCTAAATTGTATTTATTTTATATATATGTTTATATATATCAGATGTCTGAGTTGGGATCTGAACCCAGATCTTGTTTTATCCAAGGTTAATTCCTTGTCAACTACACCACACTATCTCTCATCCCTATACTAAATATTGCCTTAGAAAACATGGGGGAAGCTCAGTGGATAGAGTACCAGCCTTGGAGCTAGGATAACCTAGATTCAAATCCAGCTTCAGATATTTCCTAGCTGTGTGACCCTGGACGAGTCACTTAACCTTGTTTGTCTTGTCCTTGCCTTTCCATTTTAGAGTTATTACTAGGAAAAAAGGTAAGGGTTTTAAAAAGAGAGAAAAGAAAAGAAAAGAAAAGAAAGGAAAGGAAAAGAAAAGAAAAGAGAAGAAAGAAAAGAAAAGAAAAGAAAA
>NC_058132.1:676018714-676089604 GCF_016433145.1 Gracilinanus agilis
AAAGGAAAGGAAAGGAAAGGAAAGGAAAGGAAAGGAAAGGAAAGGAAAGGAAAGGAAAGGAAAGGAAAGGAAAGGAAAGGAAAAAGGAAAGAAAAAGGAAAGGAAAAAGGAAAGGAAAGGAAAAAGCATGGAAATTTACCCTTCATATTCTGCAGTTTAGGACTACCTTCTGGAAACTGTTCTCATATCACACCACATTCCTTGTGTATTCTCTAGGGGATATTCCTTGGCTATTCCTGAGTAAATCGAGAATCCTAGAATCATTTTGTCCGTATTCTAATTTTCTATTTGAATATTGTGCAACCATTTTAACCTCTTTGGTAACTCAATCCCTTCAGCTGAGAAGCTAGAGATAATACCAATTTTACAAGGTCATTCCTAAGGTTAATGTTTGCCTTTTTTAAAAGATTCTTTGATGAGAGCCCTGATAGGAGAGGAATGTGTTATTCTGCATAGCTTAGTCTCCCCTCTCATCACAGAATAAGCCTTGAATTTGGAATGTGATTGGAACATATCATTTTTCTCTTTACCTGTCAATTGTTCCTTTATTGAATAAATAGATTGAATACCGAAGTCAGCATTTCTTTAAAGGTTCCATAGCATTCGGTCCCTTTTCACTGACTCTACCAATTTTGTTTGTTTAAAAAAGTGCTTTCCAACTGTGTCTGGCCTGCAAAGCACTGAATAAAATTACCATGAAAAATCAGTACTGCCTGCATCAGATTGATGAAGTAACTGAATGATTACATTGAGCTCTAAGTAAGTACCTGGTGATATTCACTTTTCGGTTATCAAAAAAAAATCGCATTTTCAAAAAACTACCTTGCCAACTGAATTTGGAATCCTCTTTTTAATTTTGGGGATATGATAAACGTATAATTCATCTGCTGAAATAGAAGCAGTGACACCTTCATTTACCCACTCGGCAACTGAAAGGAAAGTAACCGAGCCCTGAGCCCATTTCATTTGGTACCAAACAGCATCTTTCCAAGATGAAAGATTCTTTGATTCTTTGTAGGCTCTGAAGAGCTCGCCAGTCATCCCATATCTCTTCAGGTGTTGAAAGCAGATGGTTCTTTCTGTGTAAGTGGACCTCCTGATGTTAGTTTCAATTGACTTTACTCATTCATTTCTAGTGGCTGTTGAGACTCTGCCCCCATCAATCTCTAAATTAAGACCCATCCAAAAAAGTGCTAACAACTTTGGGCTCAGTGCTAGGGAAGGTAACTTGGGGCAATAGAAGGAGTGTTGATTCTGCAAAGGCTCTGGATTCAAATCCAGTCTCTGATGCTTAGTAGCTGGGTGATGTGGGACAAGTCCCTTTATTTCCCTGGTCCTTGCTTTCCTTCCCTTTAAAATGCACAATTGGATTACAGATTCTGGGATCCCTGGATTGGTGAGTTTATGAGCTTTGACGATAGATTATCAGCTCACAAATATGCTCTGCTAGTGATATATGTCTTTGGAAAAGAGGGTTTAGAGCTGCAAGTGTCCTTATTGATGAAAAGAACCTGGGATTCCAAGTCCGTAGAGGACCTCTACTCATTGCTAAATATCTCAGTGATCTCGAGCAGGTCATTTTCCCTCTCTAGACCCTGGTTTCCTCATGTAGAAAGTGAAAGAGTTTGGCTAGATGCTCTCTAAATACCTTGTTATTAAGCATACTATACCCCACATCTTTTACAAGTTGAAGGTCTGGGGATATTGTAGATACTGGCCATTGGAGTGGCTGAAAACTGTTTAGAAAAGAGAGAGAGAGAGAGAGAGAGAGAGAGAGAGAGACAAACAGACAGACAGACAGACAGAAAAAGGCACAGAAAGATAAATATACAGAGAGATAAAGACAGGACAAAGAGAATAAAAGAAGATATAGTTCTCTGAGGTACATGGACTGTAGGAGAAATTCTTTCTTCAATAAAGACCTCTGAATTAACTATAAATTCATATATATAAATTATAATTTATATGTTACCTATATTAACTATAAATTAACTATAAATGAATAAACTATAAAAAGGATGAGCTTCAAGTATTGAAATAAGGCTACCATACCTTTTTCATTCAGGTACCCCTAAGTAGTAGTGGGTGATTCTTGAATACCACTAGCTCTATCTTCTACCAATGACTGCTTCCCCTGCTCAACATATTTAGTTGAGAATCAATTTAATCCATTTAAGTAGCTTTTAGAAAGGTGTTTTTATTAAGGTGGTATGATAAGGACAGCTAATGCAAAATGCTACCCCCACCCCCCAACACACAAATATCTATGACACACTCTTCCATTTGTATAGAGTCTAAAGGAAAGTGGATGAATCCTTAAAAAACATATGTGGCAAAGGATATCTCACAGAACCTGGTAGCTAGTAGACCTTTTCTCCTATTTGTGNTCCTTCCTTCCTTCCTTCCTTCCTTCCTTCCTTCCTTTCTTTTTCCTATTATCCGTACACTTAGCTAAACATTCTGTACTACAATCCCACAACGTCACCTTCCTTTATTTTTCCGTTTGTTCTTACTCAGATGTTCTCTCCTATATCTCCTTTGTCAGATTCATGATTTCTCATGTAGATTTTTCTACTCTTGATATAAGATATTATTGCTCTTATTATCTGACATGAGTTCTTTTGAATTAAAAACATATTTCATTCCTATTTACTAATTGCAAGTCCCAATGCCCTCAAATACCAATTCTCAGTGACAGTTGTATGTTCATATGTACTTCTTTCTTGATAATTCACTCTGTTTACAGAGGTACTCAGGGCTTTCTTGGCACATTGTAGGCACTTAATAAATGCTGTTGACTGACTATAGATGTAGATACATCCTGATACTTTCCCTGTGCTCAGTTTTTTTCTTCTTATGCACATACTCCACTGTATTTCTTTGCCCTGTCACATCAGATCCTCTTCATCTCTCTCATTCATTTTATGTCACTTTTCCATCTCCCCATTCCTTTCCCCAACCCCAAAAGGTACTTAATATGTCAAAGGTAGAAAAGAGATGACAAAATGTAGTGCCAGCCCAACCTTCAATGTAGATTTGCTGAATGTATCATTTCCTATAAATGTTAATGAGGATGCCAAATTACTTTGAGGTTCAATCCCCAAAGGACCCTCTGGAATCTGCCAGGAGGTGAAAGCACTGCATGATAACAAGAATCCCTCAGTGAGATAAAACTAGGATGAAGGTCTACAATGCACAACTCCGTTAGGTGCAGAATAATGATGAGCTGGGCATCTTGTATATTCACATAATTGGGTAACTGTATTTTGCATGTACTCTGAATGTCAGAGGGGTGCTCATTAAGGTAGAAAGCATAAACACCTCTCTTTGTTGTAGCCAACAAGGTAAGAATTTGGGGGAAAACAGTATATCTAATTAGATCTGTTTTACCTATATTTTTCACAAGTGTTTCTTCTCATCTTGACAAGCTGCTGGACCTGGGGCTAACTTAATTAGTTCAATATATCACAAGAAAACTTAAGAAGGAAGGCAATTGAGGAAAAGAGGGCTAAGTATTGGTTTTAATTGAAGTCTTTCTCTTGATATATATTATATGTGTGCATACACACACGTATCTATCCATAATATATTTATGTTGTGGCACAAAAAATAAAAAGGACGAGCTTTGGTCATCCGTTGCTGTGGGCACAGATTCTTCAGATCACAGTTCTTAAGAGGCTGTCCACATGTAAAATTGCTGACAAAGTGTTTAGTTGATTCAGCATTTACTTGAACTGTGTACTTTTCTGTATTCTCACAAATGTTAACTGCTTTTACTCTAGTAGCTTTTATAAACATTTTTCCCAGACCTTTCCCCTGCACTCATCTTTGTTCCCTTGTCAATCTATAGTCTCTCCCATTGCACTAGCCTCTTCTCCATCTGTCTATGGTCGTGTTCAGGTTCCCTTCAAAACTGGAACCATTTTATCCTTATCTATAATTCCTTTTCTTCTTTTTTCTGCAAAAGTGCTATCAATCCAATCATCCACTCTCTGTTAATCTAGAGCATCTGCTTCACTAGCAAAATAGAGTTAGTTTGTACCTGTGCCAATATAGCCTACTTGTCTTGGTCTAAGAATAAACAATCCCCAGTAATTACCCAACAACTCCAGCTCATTTTGTCAAACCCAAAATTGGTAATTCAACCACTGATCCAAAGTGCTTATCAGCAAGAGTTGAGTTAGGAAGACTTAGGTTCAAACTAGTTATCCAACTATGGACAAGTCACATAGAAATTCTAGATCTTTACCACACTCATTTATAAAATGGAAATAATAATAATAATAATAATAATAATAATAATAATGACTTAATAGGCTTGTGGGGTTCAAATGATATGACATAGATAAGGCACTCAGCAAATTTTAGAGCACTATATGCATGCCTTCACCATCAACATCATCATCAAGATTTCAGAGATGAATTGGCTGAAGCAGGCCAATTAAAAGGAAAACTCACTTAGTCTAATCTATAATATGCTTCAAGAATATGATTTGAAGAAGCTCAGCAAAATCCATAGCAAAACTAATCAAATGTTAGAATATTCAGATAGAAAATTAGCAAAGTACTTTGTGTTGTGATTACCACTGACTCATAGTAAGTTAATGAATACTTTACCATCGAATGAGCTCTGATTTTTATCAGTGTCATTTTTTTCTACAAGTTACAGCTTTTTTTGAAAGCTTTTATGAATTTTGGGCCAAAAAAGCCACCCCTGTTGGCCAAAATCCTGGCAACCCATTGTATTGGGCCAGGCTGGCTCCAGTCAAGTTTCATTCTATCATACATTTCTCCTCTCCTACCTAGTTCTGGAGCTATAATCACATCAAAATTGTCTTCTCTCCTAGAAAGGGGTACCTGGCTTCATTTTCTGATTATCCATGTAGTAATATTCATTCCTAGCCATCGCTGCTTATCCCATTTAAGAGAAGATGCTATTATTTTCTTTTGCATTTTGCAACTCCAGTGCTTAAGCCAAATCTTGGCACATAGTAAGTACTCCTCACATAGAACTCTTCCCCCTGTCAGTCTCTGTCTCCATGCCTTTACACTGATCATCGCTCATATGTGGAATGCATATCTTTCTCCTTTCCCTCTACCTTTTAGAATCCCTCTTAAGATGCAACTCAAGAAGCACTATCATTTGCATGAGGTCTTTTCTGATCCCAAAATCTATTACCTTCCCTCCCAAATTATTTTGTATTTAACTACATATCTTCATACCTATTTGCTTTATATTCATATATATATCTTAAAATGCACTTATTGTCTCTCTCATCAAAATGTAAACTTTTGTGAATAGGGAATATTTCGTTCTTTGTAGTTATTCACCAGGTGCCTTACCATAGTGCCTGGCACATATTCGGTGCTTCATAAATACTTGTTGAATGACTGTTTATACTTTTCATTCATTCATCCATTCAAATCCAGTCTCTCTGATCTTGATTAGGTTCAGGTTTACTGTGAACGTTTATTTTTTTAATTGAATCCCCAATTCTCTTTCCCTCCCCTTCCTCATTCATTGAGAAGGAAAGCAATATGACATCAATTATACTTGTTAAATCATAAAAAATATTTTCATATTAGTCATGTTGCAAAAAAGTAAGAAAAAGAATGTGAAAAAATTATACTTCAATCTGTCCTCTGAATTCATAAGATGTGTAATTAGAATCTGTTACCCTAAAAATTACAATCCTCAACAAAACTACGATTCCCAACACCCTATGCACTTCCTGTTGTTACATGCTGATGTGGACAGGATATAAATTCGGTGTAGTTCCATGTCTTGTGTTTTTTTCTTCCTGTCACAGCTTTGGTGGAGCAGGGATTCTTTTGAGCAGGTAGGAAAACTTAGTCATGTGGTTCTATTTTGTCAGATAATAAACTTTATAAAAATAATACTTGAATTATTGGACATTAATTTAAATCTTATAATCATGAGTCCTTTAGAACTGTCTTGCATCATTGCATTGATCAGAGCAGCTAAATCTTTCACAGGTATCACATTTCAATATTGCTGTTACTGAGTACAATGTCCTCCTGGTTGTGCTCACTTTACTTTCTGTCAGTTCATACAAATCTTCACAGATTTTTCTGAAACCATCCAGTTCATCCTTTCCTTTGGCATAATAGTATTGCGTCACAATCATATACCATCACTTGTTCGGTCATTTCCCAAATGATGGGCATCCCCTTGATTTCCAATTCTTTTCCACCACAAAAAGCGCCAACTACAAATATATATTTTTTAAAACTTAATGTACTAGATTAGTTTTTTAATAATAAGCACATAATTTAGTGCCAGACTTGAACTTGAAGTTTCTATGGATTGGTGAGATCTGACAGAACTCATTTCCCTGGAATATATTTCAAGGAGCCAGAGTCAATTTCACAGTATTCATTGTCGTGTCATCTTCCAGGGGACTTTAAAAGAGGAATTGAATGAATATTTAATTTTACATTCTCTCTTCAGGTCCCGAATTCTTTCAGGATTATAAATTGCTGAACATTTAAATTTCATCACTTCCTTGATTACTGCTCACTCTCATTGTACTCTTTACAAACACAACTGTGCTAAGTAGCAAGCCTAATGCTTGGCTGCTACAGTTGTGACTGTTTTGAATTCTACAGTCCCTTTGTTTTCAAGCTCAACCAGTGACTATGCCATGATAGCTGATACTATTAACAATGAGACTCAATTAACACTCCCAATTGGAGCTACAATTCCACTTAACTCACACCTAACTTCAATGTTCTCTTTTCTTGCTAAACAGTATAATAAAACTGTGGATTGTTTTTCCTTGGAGAGGAAAACAAATTCTTCTAAATCAAAAGAAAATGCACATGAACTCCAATCATGTTATTTAATAATAGAGGAGATAGAGATGGGGAAAAATTGTTCATGTGTATGTGTATTACTTATGGTAGTTCTGACAATCAATCCCTGAGTTGATAAATGAATTTTCATGGAATTTCAGGCTGGATCTTAGTAACCTTCCATTTCAGTTTGTGACTAAACAAATATCTCCTCTAGAATTTACCTGACAGGTGACCAATCACTTCTGCTTGATGAACTACAGTGGAGGGAGAGAGCTTATTACACTTTGAGATACCTTTAATTCTTAGGAAACTCGTCCTTCGATCTGGTCTAAACTTGACATTTTGCTACTTTTATCCATTGCGTATTAGAAGTAGCATGACATAGCAGATAGCATATTGGACTTAGACTTAGATAGACCTGGATTCAAATTCCTCCTCTGACACTCCCCTGTCTACTACTCTTCTAATATACTTTTGCATTCTCTGTTAGAACATAAGCTCTATGGAGCAGGGATCATCTCACTTTTGCATTTATATCCTTAGAACCTGGGACAGTACCTAGAACACATTAGGTAATTAATAAATGCTTCTTTCTTTTTTCTTCTTTCCATCCTTCCTTCCTTCCTCCCTTCCTCCTTCCTTCCTTTATTTTTCTTTCTTTCTCTCTCTTTCTTCCTCTCTTTCTTTCTTTTTCTCTCTCTTCCTTTCTTCCTTTCTTCCTCTCTTCCTCTCTCTCTCTCTCTTTCTTTCTTCCTTCCTTCCTTCCAGGCTGATGTTAAATATTTGCTTTTAAAATTTTCTATTTTGGCAACAATCATTGTTATTTGTTATAAATAATTACTTGAATTTCAGTTAAGTATTTCCAAGATCCTCTTTGTCTTAGCATGAATATAAATTTGAGCCAGAACAAAAGGAAAACTTAAGGAGTCAAGGTAAGTTTCCCTTCCATGGAACTAAAATTCTTGCCTTTATCATTCATGTCTTTCAGTGGCAAATCCTGATTTACTTTAGCGCTATATTTTGGCCAGTAAAAAATACTATTTCCCAACATTTAAAAAATGCATAAATTGTCCTAAAATATGGAAACCTGGAGACTAACAATATTTTGTAAAGAAGGATCTTAGTAGTTGCTTTTTTTAGACACATCTTAGGAGCACAAAACAGCAAAAAAAAAAAACAAAAAAAAACTTAAAAAAAAACCTATGCTTCTATAATAATAGTTCCCCCCTAAAAGAAGTACACAGTATTCCTAAGAGTTCATTCTGGGATCTCTTTCTAGGGTTGCAAACACTGGAAGTCAGGAGACATGATGAAAGATGACTTTTCCACATATCCTTAACTTTGGGGGTTCCTGGCCACTCAGAAGACCACACCTTATCTTGTCTCATACATACTACTTGCAAACCACTTACATAGCATCATAATTAATATGAATTACTGGCTAGGTCCATAGATGATTAATAAGTCAACTACTTCAGCATTTCAATGGATCTGTAATCTCATGGCTCTAGACATTCCCTCTAACAGTGCAGATTGCTACCCATCCATGACATCTCATTCTCTGTGACTCTTGTTTGTGTCTTATGAAACAGCCTGTAATATGACAAACATGGTCTGTTGGGTTCACTGCCTTCATTCCTCCCTACCCACTCAACTGATAACATTCCCTTCCCTTGGGTCCCACACTACTTACCAGCTGGTATCTTTACTTTCCTCCTCTCATTCTTATTCTGCTGTCTTCTCAAGTGGAAAACACTCACAAATCCATGTGCTCACAGAGACACACACATTTACATACGTTCACTCACTCACTCACTCACTCATAGATAGACTCATGTTTCCCCTAGGGACAGGCATACAAGCAAAAATGCATTTCTGGAAGGTTTCAAAGGCTCCTTCCCAGTTCTCTTTCTTAAAATGAAACTGAGAGCCTTCCAACTATTGAGAAAAACAAAATCCTGGAATTTAGGGATGCATATAAAAGTGACTTCTATCCCTGGCTCATGTTTATGAAGAAATATTAGAAAAGCAAATACTTCCAAGGAAGACAAGAGGGTCAAAAAATTCTCCTAAGAGATGATGTGGATCTGTATTCAAAACGAACCTGGCACAGGAGCCATTAGAGAACCTCAAGTGACATGGGTCAGAAGAGAAATGGAAGAACATAACACCTCCACACTTAGAAAGGTAGAAGCAAGAGCAGTTGGAGGTTTAATGGGTCCCATGAACTGATGCTTCCTTGGCATAACTCATTCATTTATTCATTCAACAAAAAATTGTTGAATAACTACTCTGTGTAAGACACCATTTTAGGCATTGTGAGAGATAAAAAAGATGAAAAATTTCTGGCCCAGATAGGTACTCAAGACATTTCCTCAAAGAACTATAATACAAAGGCCGAAGTGTATAGAAATTAGAGAATAATTGAATTTCAAAGTTGAAACAGATATCAGAGGATATTTATCTCAACCCATACTGCACAAGAATCTTCTCTACAAAATATCTGACAAATGGTCAGTCATCCAGTCTTTTCATCCAATGAGGTGGAACTCCTTACCTCTCTAGGCAGTCCATTTCACTTTGGGGATAGGTCTAATTATTAGGAAAATTTTTCTTAAAATAAACCTTTTGTTGTTGTTGTTGTTGCATTTTTCAACCTTGTTCATGGTTCTGACAGTCCTTCAAATACTCAAAGGCAACTGTTATGCTCCCCTTCTCTTCTTGGGATTTAAAGCTCCTAATTTCTTCACCTGATTCTTCATTAGAATGAATTTGAAGTCCCTCAACACCTTGATTGAACCCCCTCTGAATGCTCTCCAGCTTATCAGTATCTTTTCAAAAATGTGTTTCCCAGAACTGTACACAACGAGGAGACCTAAAAGTATTTTGAGGGGACAGAGGAAGAAATGGGAAGACCAGGGAAACTTCGCAGGAATGGTAGATTCATTTCTCTAATAGAGTTTATAATGGCTCAGATATAGATGGCCACTGAGATCCCTCTCAACTCTGAAATTCTGTGATTCTGGCCAAATTTCAATAGACAAAAAGGAAGCCACTATAGGGAGAGAAAACAGCTAAAATTAAATGAATTATACAAATAGAGAAAGAGTTAAAGAGAATCCTAGTATCTTAGGATTGTTGTGTTGGTTTGTACCAATGCACAAAATGATGCCTCTATATCTTAGAAGACAATGCTCATGAACTGCTGGGACAAAATTTTTTATCAGCCTGGAGCAAATCTGATAATAAGGCTCTCTGAATTTAGCTTAGATAATCTTTGGATCAAAGACATAAAGTCTATAGCTTAGTTCATTGTAGATAAACAAACATATATAGATTTATAAATAGATAAAATATATGTCTTGCAATGCATCAGGCACTGTACAAAGCTCTGAGAATACAAATAAAAACAAATAAGACAGTCTTTGCCCTCAAGGAGCTTACATACTAATAAGAAAAAGACACAAACAGGAATAGGAATGAAGATTTTTTTCCATTCCTTATAATTTTCAGGAGAATCATTGTAATTTCCTTTTCAAAAAATAAATTTTCAGTGCCATGTTTTCTTAGAGTCTGAATTTCCTCCTCTCTCTTCCCCCAGAGTGTCATCTCATAAAGTTTTTAGAAAGAATTTTTAGAATTTTTTAGAAACAAAATTTTTGGAAGAATTTTTCAGAAAAAAAAATAGAAAGAATTTTTAGAAAGAAAAAGTGGAAAAAGTGGAATTTTTAAAAAAACACATTAAAACTGATCAATACATTGAAAAAATCTGTCAATATAAGCAATTTTTCAGACCCATTAATTCCCCACCCTGCATCTTCTCCCCCGATTTGTGTCTATTTATTTCTTCTTTAGGACCAAACTTATTCTTCTTATTTTTGCAACATTCATTTTCAATGATTTTTGGTTGTGGTTCTTTCCATTTTCATTTTTATAATTATTGTGTATATTGTTTTCTTGGTTCTGCCTCTATCATTTTGTATTAGTTTTATTTGAGTCTTTCCATGATTCACTGCAGTCATCATCACCATTGTTTCTTCTAGACAGTGATACTCCATTACACTTACGTAGTACATTTGTTTCAGTTGTTCTTCAGTTGAGGAGCATCAACTTTATTTCTAGTTATTTGTTACTATGTCAAGTACTTATATACATATTTTGGCTTATATGGAATCTTTCTTTTACCCATGATCTCCTTGGGGACATTCCTGGAAGTAAAACTTGAGGACTAAATGGTATGGATGTTCTAGCCTTTTATTTGCATGATTCTGAATTATTTTCCACAATTTTCATAACAGTTCGTGATTCTACCAGTAATGTATTACTGTGCCTATTTTGCAACAACCCCTCCAATTTCAATTATTTCCAACTTTTATCATCAATGATGATTTGATGAGAAAGAGTTAAAACCTCAGGGATGTTTTGATTTGCATTTTAAATAGAACCATTATTAATAGTGTAGTACATTTGACACTATTTGGTTCATCTAATTTTTATGGATTTTTATACTCTTTCTAGTACCACTGTTTATAAATTTTGTTATAAGCTCAGATGATATGATTAATCAGCATGTTATCAATTTGAGAGTACTTATTTTGTTCACATAGGCCAATACTTATCATAAAATCATCGCTCAAATAATATACTTTAGGAACTCTTTAGGAAACTTACAATCTTCAACTCTCTTTTCACTTGAAAAACTGCAGGGAACTCAGAAGCTTAGCATCCAAATGTTCACAGTGATACAGACTAATCATGGCTCCTTGGCACTGATATCAGAGAAAACAGGACAAGGACTTAGTTTCTAATCTCTACTCCTATATTTTCAGCAAATCACTTAGTCAAAAGTTGGACTACATCAGTAATGTCAAATTTAAATAGAAATACATCCTTTCCCTTGCCCTCCATCAAAATCTTCCATTTTCACTCTGCCACACATCACATTTTCCTTTATCTTTTACTCCTTTCTCTCATGACTTAGAAAACCACAAAATAACATCTAAATTATATTGCATTTTTATTTATTTTGTTAAACATTTTCCAATTACATTTTAATCTTATTATAGTAGCACTGGAGTTCTGCTGGCTACTTACCATCTGCAGTCATAAGTTCAACACTTATGGGCTAATGATATCTAAGAAAAGCTTTAACTAATAATTTTAATACTCAAAGTAAACACAGGGAATATATACTTAAATTATCCTTTAAAGGTATATTCAATTTAGCTGGAAGTAGGGAAGATAAGTAAATAGAGACATAAAGACAAAGAATTTTATAAATGGAGAAGCTGGGACACTAGGAAACCACTATTTGAGAAGCCCACCTTTAAATTCCAACTAAAATCCTGCCTTCTATAGGAAAGCTTCTCAAATTCCTCTTAATTCCACTCTTTTCTTCTTTTAATTATTTCCTATTTATCCTGTATGTAGCTTGTGATAGAAAGATAATAGTTAGCAGATAGACAGACAGATATATAATAGATGATAGATATGATAGATAGATGGATAGATGGATAGATAGATAGATAGATAGATAGATAGATAGATAGATAGGTAGATAGATAATTGGATATGCAGATAGATATATAGATAGATAAATAGACAGACAAACAGACAGACAGATAATAGATGATAGATAGATAGATATAGATAGATAGATAGATAAACAAATAGATAGGTAATAGGTTGGTAGGTAGATAGATATTTGTTTGTTGTCTTCTCTATTAGATTGTAAGCTCCTTATGGGCACAGTACCTGGCACACAGTAGGTGCTTGATAAATAATTTTTGGAATGGTGGGAAATAAGAGGGAAAAGTAAATTATATCTAAGTCAAGGAGTTCGTCTTGGTTATGAGAGAGAGGATTGGAGTAAATGGGGAGAAATTAAGCCAACTCATAGTTATTATTATTATTATTTTAATCACCCTTGTCCAGCAGGTACTAAGCTTAGTAATGAGGGTGCTATCTTGCATCTATTAAATATCACTGTACAAGGGTGAGGTCCAAGATGCTTCACTTCTTTTATCTCTACTATGAACAATAACATTCTTAATATTCTTTAATGATGAGAATGAGGATGACAATGATGGTGATTCTCCTCCTTCCTCACTTCCTCCTCCTCATTATCTTTCACATCATCAGTTACAATGGCATAAACCAAAGGAAAATCCTGAATGTGGGATTTTAGAACATTGGTTCAATAGCAGCTGAAAAAAGTTCTTCCCACGGTACCTTCCATGAGATAACCTGCTGTCTCCAGAAGTCTATAAAACTGTAGGATGGTATCAGTTCATGTAAAATGTACCATAAGACCATAGTATGGTCCCAGGTCACATAGAATGGGTTAGAGCTTTATTCACATATGATATTATATTTCTGCTTTCTCACAGCCTTGCTTCTTGTGTAGTGGGGCTGAGGACAAATCTCCTCTTGTTTGTTTGTCTTCCATCAGCTCCCATTAAGACAATTACTGCACAGCTGGGCATAGCTGCCTGGCACACAAGGGCCTTTCGTTTCCAAAGCTCTTTGTCAGGCAAAGCAAGGAGAGTCAACAGAGAAATTAATTACACTTTAAAGGGAGCAATTTGTGTTGTATGCAAACCTTGAATGAGTCAGATGCTAATGGTTAATTATTTATTATTGTTAGGTTTGTTTTGAATGCTGGAAAAAAAATATTGAGCTCATATATTTCCTGTGCTTCTAGGCTTAATCCTCTCAGTTCTGTCATCTTTAGACTTATCACATCTGTATATATATATATACATGTATATATATATATGTGTGTGTGTGTGTGTGTGAAGGCAAGATCACTGCAGAAATCCTCTGGCTATATAGGCTTTTGCTCAACCTTCATCCTTTCAGTAATGAAATTAGATCATGGGCCAGAGAATTATAGCTCTAGAACTGAATCTAAGAAATCAAGACTAACACCTTCATTTTACAATTGAGGATAAGTGGCATGCCCAGGGTGACCCAGCTGGCAAATGTCTGAGGCATGACTATAAGTCCAACATTCCATCTACTATGTCATCTATTTAGTCTTTATACTTCTGACACATGTCCAAACGAGTATACACATATGCAATCATTGCAGGAGTGCTCTAACTATAATCTTTCTTTTTATTACTTAACCATGATCCTTTCATCATGTGATAAAATTATGTTGTGGTCCACAGGATCATAGATCCAGAAGGGACCTCAGGAGAAGAGCCTTGGGAGTAGTCATGCTTGCTATGTTCTAGGCTCAGAAGACCGTGGCTGGTCCAGATCTAGGAATTGAAGGAGTGGAGATCTCAGAATTGGCAGGATTCCAGACCCAAAGGCAGGAACTCAAAGCTCACTGCTAACCAGCCAAGGACTTTGGAGTCCTGAAAAATGCAGACTGGTCACTTGTTCTGTCCAGAGCTGCGGTAGTGGGAGAGGAGGAATAGTGAAGGAACACAAACTGGTGAGTGTGGTTGCTGATGGACTGGGGCTCATCAGCTGTGGTCACTCCCAGGAGAGCTGTGGTTGTGGCCACAGAAGGAAGTGGACTGACTGCTTGCAGATACAATAACAGAATTACCTGAAGCTCTGGTTGGAACACCTGAGGTCAATCATGGACTGAGGCTTGAGTAGGGACTGGGAGTACATCTGACTAGAATATAAAGATGACAATAACTAAGTAGGACCCAGGAAAAAATGAACATACTAAAAAATCCTGAAACCAGAGATAACATATATCAGCACAATAGGAACCCTGAGACTTCAAGGGGAGCAGGGGGAGAGTCAATAATTGTCTATTGACCTGGCTACTAAAATTTAAAATAAAAATAAAAATCATCAAGCAAATGATAAAGAACCCAACTATTGAGAACTATTATGGGGACAGAGAAGATCTCAGAGGGTAGTGAAGTAAAAATATTTACTCGAAAAAACAGCAAAGAAATACAATAAATGGTCAGAAGTTCAAAAAGGGCTTTTTGGAAGAGCTTTAAAAAAGTCATAAAAAGGATAGAAGGGGAGGAAAAGTTAGAAAAATAAGAGCAGTGCAAGAAAATTAATAAAATTGTGAAAGATCACAAAATAATGTAATAAGAACTAGAACTGGCAAGCGGAAGCTAATGATTTCCTAAGAAAATAATAAGTAATAAAGCAAAATCAAAAGAATGAAAAATAGAAGAGAATGTGAGCCATATTAAGACAAAACAATTGACCTGGAAAGTAGAACAAAGAGACAATATAAGAGCAGTTAGACTGTCAAAAAATTATGATTAATAAAAAGATCTTAGACATCATACTCCAAGAATTTTAGAAACAGAGGGGAAAATAAGAATTGAAAGAATGCACTCATTACCGCGTGAAAGAGGTCCAAAGATGAAAATTCACAGGAACATCATTGCTAAGTTCCATACTTCTGAGTTAAGGATAAAATATTAACTGCTAATAAGAAAAGAACAATTCAAATACTGTGGAGCTACAGTCTGAATAACAGAAGACTTAGCAGCCACAACATTAAAAGAAAAAAAGTGTGAAAAGGGAATTATTTGTTCTCTTTGTCTATTCTGAGTTTATACTTCTTTGTCTATTTTGAGTTAACACTTGGTTAACAACAAATTAAGTACCCCTACTTAGTACCTCACCAGATTGTGAAGACAGGATTAACTCTCCTTTGTCTACTTTTGAATCAAATCAACAAAAGTTTGAAAACCCTACTTAGGACTAGGTGGAAGAGCTTACAAACCACTTAGAAAGCTCTACCCTTTCAACTCAGTCAGGAAATTAGAATTCACACCTTCAGAAACTAAATTAGCCAGGAATCTGTGAATACTTCTGATAAGAATTACACCTCCAAACCTGGCCTCAGCCACTTCCCAGCTGTGTGACCCTGGGCAATTCACTTGACCCCCATTGCCCACCCTTACCACTCTTCCACCTATGAGACAATACACTGAAGTTAAGGGTCTAAAAAAAAAAAAAGAATTACACCTCCATAGAGAGAGAAGAGGATCTCACAAACACTGCCCTCTTGGTAGTGCTAGACAATTTGGAAACTATGATTGGCTCCTGTGAAGAGGGAATGGAAAAAAAGGACACCATAAAAGCCATGGAATCCTTTGGCTTGAGGGTTGTCTGGTGGAGGCTGGTCAGGTGGAGGCAGTCTGGTGGAGACAGTCATGTGGAGATTGTTTTCTGGGGATTGTCTTTTGAAGATAGTCTTTGAGGGAGCTTTGCTGGAGACTTTGGCTTGGATCTCAGCTTCAACTTGGTTCAGACTCCTGGACTGCTTCATGGGTGAGTGAAAAGGGCTGATTCCTTTCCTAGTTTCCAGAGAGACTAGTTTCTATCTTGGAGGAGGCCACGGTGGTTACTCACCACCAGGCCTCCTGGCTAAGGACTAATATAGGTCCAGAATGAAAGTGAGGGGCTAGAGCAGAATACCTCAGCTGACTCACAGATGGTAAGGGTAAGAGTCATGATCTCTGACAGACTTGTACTAAAATGGATATATTGAAAGGGATGAACAGGATAATTATACTACCATGGAGGAGGGGTTACTACAGATAATTAAACATTATCAACATTGGATCTTTATGCAACAAGTATTATGGTATCCAGATTTTTAAAGGAAATATTAAGTGAGATACAGATGGAAACATAACAAAATAATAATAGTGGTAGACTTTAATCCTTCACCCTCAGAACTAGATAAATCAAACCAAAAAATAAATAAGAAAGAAGTTAGGGAGATGAATAGAACCTTAGATAAGATAAGTAAAATAGATATTGAGAGATTCCCCATATACCTGCATGAGGCTAGTAGTTGATCTAAACCTTAGCATACACATAATGGCTTAAGAGAGTAGGAATGTTCATCAAACATCTTACTTTAACACTCATCATACTAAGGATGTAATCCTGCACCCTGAGGGGTTGTGGCACTAGAAGAAAAGTTCCATTGGGTATGACCAAACTGGAAAGACTTGTTTTGGAAACAGTATGGTCCTGGCAACAGATTGTGACTGTTGCTTAAGGACTAATCTAGCAAAATATGCTCCTGGTAATATATATTAACTGAGAACCATATAGGCTAAAGTAATCAAATTAAATGCTGATAGGAATGGAAAAACAGGCCTAATATTAAATTGCTAGAACAGCTGCTTATTTTTTTTAGAAAGCAAGATGGAATTATACATTAAGAGCTATAAAGCTGTTCATGCTCATTAACCTAGAGATCCCATTACTGGGGGGTAGGCCCTAAGGGCATTATTAAGAGGATAAAAAGCTGTGTTTGTATGAAAATATTCACGGAAGCTTTATTTATTATGACAAAATAATTGAAAATAACACAATTGTAATGAATGGAAGAAATGACTGAATAGAATGTAATGTTTGAATGTAATGGATTGTATTATGTTATTGAAATGACAATTATTGGAAATAAAAAGAATATAAAGGAAATATATGAAAAAGTGAAATAAGAAGAAAAGAGAATAATGCATATCATGATTACATTAAAAAAGTCATAAAATCAGGAGAAAAAGTATACAGGTAAAGCAAATTCAAGGGTAACTCAAAAGCAGAGGAGGTTTATATCAGCATATAGATTTTATAGATTGTAAAGCTTATGGCCTTGCACATAATTTTCTTAATACATTGGTTTAGTTAATTTTTTTGTTGGTGGTAGTACTTAATAAACAATTTTTTAAATTTTAAATTAAAAAATAAAGACAACATATGGAAAGTTGGAGGGCTACCTTGCCCTAATGAGGCATAGTTAAATGAAGAGTTTTTCTGGAAAAAAAAAGAGTTAAAGGTTTAGATGGATTCCAAGTCCAACTTGAGTCTAAAGTATGATGGTAGCCGAAGTATCCTGACATGATCTTGGGCTTTATTAGGAAAGGCATAGCTCCCAGGAATAGATACCTAAGAGTCTTGTTGTCCTCCGCTTTAGTCAGACTATATTTGGAGTATGATGTGCAGTTCTCATAATGACATTTTAGGAAGGACTTTGACAGCTGGGGAAATAGCCAAAGTAGACAAGCTGGATGGTGGAGCACCCTATGTTTGTTCTATGCAAGCTTCCATTGAAAGAACTGTGAATGTTTAAAAGTCTAGAGAAGAAGGAGCTTAGGGAGACTGAGTAGCTGCTTTGAAGTAGGTGAAAATGTATCACCTAACAGAGGGAGAAGTCTTGGTTCTGTTTAAATAGAACAAAATCTGGGGCAATAAGTGAGAGTTACTAAGAGGCAAATTGAAGTTTAACAGTAGAGGAAAAACAAAACTAAACAAAACAAAAACACATCCAAACAATTAGACCTACCCAGATTGTGAAATGAATAAAAATAAAAACTCTTTTTTCTGATTAACTTTAATGAAATAAGAAAAACTGGAGTTTCCCCCAGCTAAAATTAACTAATTCTGCTAAACTTTGAATTTAGTTAGATCCAAAGTTCCTCCTAGGTGCGGACTGGTCCTTATATAGACCAATTCCATGCCAGTAAGTGTGTGTGTGTGGGGGGGGGTCCCTCCCCCAGCATGGGACTGGTCCATTCAAGAACAATCTCACACCAGGAAGTACTGTAGGGAGGGACCCCTGAGGCACACTGGGGGTTGTAGTTCCCCCAGCCACAACACGTTAAATCCACAATTGGAATGAGATGCTTCAAGAAGGCATGAGATCTTTCTCCTTGGATACCTTAAGCCATAGGCTGGATAAAACTTGCCAAGTGTTAGAGAAAATTTCTTTTTAAGGTATAGATAGACCTAAGTAATCATCAAATGTACTTTGATGAAATTTTGCAATTCTGTGCCATTGGAAAATCTACTTAAACTTCTGAGTTTTCGTTTCATAATGTAACCTGGGGTTTGCCACTGTTGTTCCAAAGGAAAAGGATCGATGAGTGAGTCATAATCTGTATTATCACCAAAACGAATGCCCATGTCAGGAAAATCACATTTCCATCAAAGTACTAATGATTGTTGTGAAGTGGAATGATGTAGCATATTCAAAGCCATTCTTTGTAAGTGTAAAGTACCACAAAAATAGGAATAATTTAAAGACATAATAAATCTGAGAAAGTTAGAAAAGGAGTCATGTCAGTTTGTAGAGGTTTCCAGTTTCCCATGTGACTGAAGAGTTTCCTCAAAGATGGCAGCCTTAACCTTAGGGTCAACCAGTGTGCTTCTCCATAGTAGCAGTAAGAAAATAGCTATTATTGGCCAATGTCTAAGATATTGCCCATATCTTCTCATTTTATCTTGTGTTACTTGAGAGAAAAATAGAGCAAATCCACTTCAAACTCTAGCGAGCAGAAGTAGGTCCTTTTTTTCTAATCACATGAAAAGTGTCAGAGTACAACAACGTTGTGAAATTTAGAAATGGAATGTTGCCAGATACCTAATTATCTTTGAAAAGCTTTCCACATTTTAGCCTAGTACAAAGTGATAGTTAAAGACACCAGTAATATTTTTATTTCCACAGTGGTCAAAGATTTTATTGAATGCCCCCCTATTTAGAACTTCTCTACAAATAATAAATACATTTTTCTATTTCCCTTAAAGGTCCAGAATATCTTCCTCATGGTCATCCTAAGAGGTAGGCCATGCCAATATCATTAGCCTATTTTTTTCAGATGAAGAAAATGGGACTCAGAGTTTCATAGTGATTTGGCCAACAACAGACAATTAGTTAATGTCCAATTCAGTACTTGAACCCATATTTTTATTTATTTTTTATTTTATTTTATTTTTAAACCCTTACCTTCCGTTTTGGAGTCAATACTGTATATTGGCTCCAAGGCAAAAGAGTGGTAAGAGCTAGGCAATGGGAGTCAAGTGGCTTGCCCAGGATCACATAGCTAGGAAGTGTCTGAGGTCAGATTTGAATCTAGGACCTCCCCTCTCTAGGCCTGACTCTCAATCCACTGAGCTACCCAGCTGACCTCTTGAGCCCATATTTTTCAATGAATTCCAAAGTTCTTTCCCTTCCACAATAGTGCCCATCATCATCATCATCATCATCACCACCACCACCACCATCATTATCCTAGTCACTCTGTCATTGTCATCTTCATTGTTGTCATTATAATTATCTGTTTCAAAGAACTTTACATACATTATGTTATTTAATCTTCAGTCACAAAATACGCTTTATTTCTGGAAGTATATATGTAAAGGGATAGTCTTCACTTCAAAAGTGAGTATATAGGGCAACATACATGTTATTGGTAGTGAATTTTAGTTTTTATTTTCTCACAAACAGTTGTGCTAGGTTTTTTTATGACAAGTCAGATTGTTAAAAAGAGATAGAGTTACATTATATTTTTATTTAATAATTTAATCAACAAACACATTTTGTATTTGATAATTAACATGGTGAAAATACTCAAATAACACTAACAGAAGTGTTATAACTCACTGTAATACCTGTAACTAGTTTTTGGCATTATATCAATTGGTTCACATCCAATTTGATTTTTCCATGACACCTTTAATGTGATTCACAGGTGAGTTATAGCCACTAAATGCTGGAGAGAGCACATATTCCAAGATGGCACCTTCAAGGCTGAAAGAACACACACATATTACAATTGAGCAAGAGAAGATCAAGAAAAGATCACACACAAATTGCGTATGTGAAATTAAATCTGAAAAGTTATTTTTGTGTGTTTCCTGAAATCTGAGTGATATAGTCACATAATAGCTCATTGTGTAGTGACCTTTCTAATGGATGCTTTACAAGTTCTACAAGATCTAATTTTTCAATGGTAAAAAAGATGGAATCTTTGTGTCATCCGTCTGGTGACCGTTCAGTTTCTAATTATTTTCTCCATTTTTATATTTGAAGAGCATCAGAATGACATACTTGATAGAGAGAGCCATTAGAGTTAGGAAGAACAGGTTCAAGCCCTATATGCTAGATTTATGGCAATGCATGAGTCATGTAGCCTTTCAGTGTCCCCAGACAATTATCTAAAATCCTAAGTTGGAGATGAGTTGTTATATCAGTAGGGAAAGTTCCCCACACCCATGAAGTCATAAATCTGGAACCACCAAATATGTGCATGCATATGTATGAAAAATATGTGTGTTCATATATGTATTTACACATCGATATACATATATTGCATATGTAATGTTTATATCTTATTGCTATATATTTTATATATGAATAAGTATTTTTCTGAAATAAAATAGAATTGTTGATGCAAGGAAAGTCATTTTTATGAATTCTTTCTCTTTTACAATATTTTTTACTATCTCCTATACTTCCTCTGGCTATATCTTTATTAATAATGCCATAAAGAATGTTCTCTCAAGATAACACAATGGGTCATTCACAAAGGATAATTTTAACAAAAGTCTTTTAGGTAATCTATTTTATATGCTAAGAACTCTCCACACCTTATCCTCAATTCTATGTGTAAATTACCTTTTGAAAAATTTAAGTCATCATCTGAAAACTCAAAGATGTCATTCAATTGAATGAAAGTGGTCAGAGAGAGAGAGAGAGAGAGAGACAGACAGACAGACAGACAGAAAGGAGACAAAGAGAAAGAGCCAGAGAATAGTAGTCAGAGAAACAGAAACAGAAAGCCAAAGAGAGACAGTCAGTGATAAAGACAAAAACAAAGAAAGATAGAGAAGGACAAAATGAAGCAGAGACAGAGAAAGCAGAGAAATATGTAAGGAGCTAATACATTTGTAAATTGAGGGGGTTGAAATAAATAATACCAAAGGTCCATTCCCAGTCTATTTATTGTTTAACACTCTATTACTGCTATGAAATAATGGTAAAAATCAGGAATATTCATAAATATAAACACATTCTTTTGCTGAGCACAAAAAAGTATATGCTATTATGTATAAGACCGACTCAGAGACAGATAAAATTATTGAGCTCTCTAAAGAACATAAAGTGCAAGCTGCCCCCTTTTTTGGGGGGTGGGGGGATAGAGCCTGCATCTCTGCTTCCATTGTTGGGCAGTCATTGCTCCATTTAGGCAGATCTATAACTCATCTGTCACCTACAGGTTGCCTAACATGATGATTTGCCCTCAGGTATACATGGTTTGTATTTCAGTTAAAGTAGAAAGAAAACCTGATGTGGTACCAAAGGACTTGATGTTTCCCAACATCTGATGCAGTAAGGTGCAATGAAAAGAGTGCTAGATGTGGGATCAGTGGACCTAGGTTCAAATTCTGCCTCGGACATTTGCTGTGTATTCTATGTTGGTCCAATGCCTTTTCCTACATCTATCTCAATTTGCTTACTTATAAAGTGAGGGGGTTGGACCAGATATGGTCAATGATCTCGCCCTGCATCTGCATCCAGGATGCTGTGATGCTCTACTTCAGCAGCTACAATTGTTGCCCTCCCACACACAAGCCATCCTCATTCTCACCCCTTCCTTCAAAAGATTCATCAACACCATCTCCACTAACGTTCCCAGAGTGATTTAAGTTTTGCCAAGCACTTTATCTATATGATCTCATCTGAAGCTCATAAAAGCCCTGCAGGACACATGCTGTACGGAAATTCTGGCAGGAGTGGCACAATATTCACATATCAATACCACTAGCCAGATGTCTAAATAAGAAAATCTTGTACCACATCCTCTTCGTGGTATCACTCATTTCCGTGTTTACTGCCTCCTATTCAAGTACAATCATTTTCAAGAGGAGGAGGAACACCGTAAGATTGACTTCAAAGTCACTGTTGCACTAAGGGGAATTTTATATGAAAATGCCTTAATCAGGAAAAAGGTCGATGGCCAACTCAATTATCCCCTTCTGATAAGAAACATAATTATCTCTGCTAATGGAGAACAGGGATTACATGTATAATGGGAACCCACACATAATACAAACAATTCATTGAAACCATTAGTATCACGTCTCTACTAGGGCAAAAGAATGAGACACAGGGGTCTTTGGGAAAATACTATAGGGATGATCAGCCCCTGTATAACGGAGCTGTTACTGTTCTCTGCCTTGCTCTTCAGGCAAAATCTTTGTCTACATTTCATTTTAATTTCTTTTTTATTATAGTATTTCTAACATGAATTTTCAGCATCAGATTTCCAAAGCACCCATGATGGCAGACAAATAATCACAGCTATTATTTATTAGATTGTTAGGAGAAAAATTAACAGGAAATTTGAAAGTTAAGATTGGCGTGAGGGACAACTCTAGATTACAGGTCAATTTTTTTTTATTCCCCAAAAAGAAATAATCTCAGTTCTTTCCCATGGTGCCATTTACAAGTATAGTATATGAGTTCTCATTTATTTCATTCTGTTTTGAAGTCTCTTCCTTGGTATTATCTTAATCAACCTAGCAATTCTGTCCGGTATCCTGGAGTGTATCTGATTATCAAGGTGAAGAAAGCATTGAGTTTCTTGCCATTGTATTGCAGTTTTAAATTGTTTTCAAATGAAGGCAATGCCAATCTACAAAAAGATGCTAGGATACTAATCAGAATGAATAGAAAGAGGAGAAAAGAAGAGCTCAGCAGTTGAATTGTAGCAAACAAAAAAAAGCATAAAAACTGGATAAAGAATAAAGGTCTGATTATAATGTAAGGAAACAATGAAAAGCTTCATTCTATGAGAAGTTTTGCTAGTTAATATTCATTCAGCAATAAATCTGGTGGGGAAAGGAAGTTGCTATTGACAGAGACACATACTAAAGTCAGGACTACAGGACTTTTGCATGCCAAGCCTGTAAGGATTCTGGGAATTTCTAACTTTAAGTCAGGTAGTGGTCAAGAATGAAGAACTGTGATCTTAGCCAAGGAAATAGGGGTCAGAAACTGATGCCATGTATGTGTGCCTCTACATGTGATTTTCTCTGTTTTTACTCTCTCCACTGAGGGTGTATGTGTGTAAGTAATAAAATTAATATAGAAGGATAGATTTAAAAATATCATAGTTTTAAAAGATTTATTAAGAGCCATTTAAAAATGAAGCCATGTGCCTGTTAAGAGTTAGTTTAAAGGAACCCACCATTACCTGCTCCTCCCATCCTGGCTTCTGCTCCACAATCAGAAAAGAAGTACCAATACAGTCTTCAGTCTTTATACTTTTCTCTTCGTGATTACGCAAGAGAGGAAGCCACTTGGCTCTTGGGAAATGTAGTTGGAAAGAGCCCTAAATGTCCACAGGAAGTTTAGATCAGGGACCTCAAAATTAGTTCAAGGACTCCCAAATTTCCAATATCACATGTGTTTGTAGGAAAGTATACCCCAGGCTTATGGTGGAAGTGTTTGGTTGCTATTTTTCTTATTATTTCAACATGTGTAATTAGGATTTTTCTCCCCAGGGATTCTCTTTCCCAGCATCCTAGTTACATATCTATATACTGCACTAACGTAGGGAAGATATAAGTTTTGTGTACCTTCACTCTCTCTCTCTTTTCCCTGGGAATGTGGTTTGTGGAGGTTGGGGGAGAGCCAGGCAGGAGAATTTTACTCATGTGGCTTTACTCAGGCTTTTTACTTTTGTTCTTTTATTTTTTTATTTCAAGTGATTTTTAATAAATCTTATTAAATATAATACTTGGAGTTATTGGTAATTAATTTAAATTTTACAAACATAGATAATGTCTTTTCTTTGAACTAATGGCATTCTCTGCCTAACTAGTAAAAGTAAACACATTCTGAGTTAATTATTTAAGTAGAAAATCTTGAACCTGGGGAAACATTTCTGGAGGTTCCCCTGCATCAAAGGACCATTCCTTAGAGGCTGTAATAGAATTTTGAGTTGGAGGAGATCTTTGTTGTTGTTTAGTCATTGTTCACTCGTGTCTTAACCCTTTGAGAGTTTTCCTGGCCAAGTTAGTTGAACGGTTTACCATTTCTTTCTCTAGATCATTTTATAGATGAGGAAACTGAGGCAAACAGGGTAAAGTGAATAGCCCAGAGTCACACAATTAGTAAGTGTCTGGAGGGGACTTTACATGCCATCTAGTCCTACCCCCTCACCTAATAAGTGAGGAAAATAAATCCCAGAAAAGAGAAATTCATTTTCTCCTTTTATTTAAGAAACACAATGGTTGGATTAGGCTGAATTCAAAATTATGGGCTATACTAATGTAAATCATGGTTAGGAGAAACTCTGAAGTCTATATGAATGTAAAAATCCTGAACATAGAAAACCAAAGCAAACTCTGAGCTCTGACTCATTTGCCTAGTGTAGTAGTTCAGGCTAAGGCACCTTTGAAGGTCTTTCTAATTGGAGCTTCCTGATAGCATTTTTCAAGGCTTCTTTGATCCGTCTGAGGTTATTTTTAACTTATTAGCTTGGTCATCATTCCTTTGGATGCAGAGTTCACATTTCCCAATGGAATCATTAGGCTAACTAAGAGCTTTTAAAGTGAAAAAAGAGATCAGTTCAGAGGCTACTTATGAGGTAGTGTCTTTATTTCACCTCACATCTCTTTAGGTGCAGAAAAGGAATGAGTCCACTGTATTAATTGCTGGAACATTATCTTCTTTCTTCTCTCTACCACGCATTTTGGGCCTTTTCTTCTCAGCAGTCCTCTCCCCCTTGCTTCTTTCTCCTTTTCTCCTCCTTACCTTTCCAAACAGATTGCTAATTACAGCCATACTTACTTGGGGGGGGGGGAAATTCTTAAACTTTTAGGTCTAATCCTGGACAGAAGACACAACTTAACAAGGAAAGAGATAAAAGAAAAGGAGGGAAAAAAAAATAAAGGACAGCCCAGAAGCAGGTCAGCATGCTGACACAGAGCTGTAATGAAATTCATATGAAACTTGGAGAGGAAAAAAAAACCACAAAAAACTCACTACTAAACCTTCAAAAACAAATTTTCCTTTGAAAACTAGTCTACAAAATTTTTTGTCTATTTCTTTTATCTCAGAGCCCTTCAGTGGATCTCATGTGAATCCTGAAAGATTCCCATGAGGTGGAAGGGAGTGGAGAAGAAAATGCACACATTTCATTCCAAATCAGGACGTAAATGGAGAGAGGCAATTCTTAGCACTCTCCACTCAATCTCATTTCTCCCCCTGAGTCTTGCTTAGGAGTGAGGAGGATGTTCGCTCTTCTAATTTATCTGGTGGAAGTCCATTTATATATATGGACTGAGCTTGCAATTTCACGGGTAGAGGGAATTTAAAGATGTGAAAATTCTCTCTACCAATACCTATCAACACCTTCTTCTATAATTTTGAGATCTTAGACCAGTGGTTCCCAAACTTTTTTGGCCTACCGCCCCCTTTCCAGAAAAAAAATATTACTTAGCGCCCGCTGTCACATACTATCACCGCCCTCTTACAGTCATTCACTGCCCCCAAATGCACCTGCGGCCATTGCCCCTTCCTTGGATCACTGCAGCACCCACCAGGGGGCAGTGGTGCCCACTTTGGGAATCACTGTCTTACACGATTGTCCAAAAAGTCTTGAGATATTAAATGACTCACTTAGGGTCTCACAATCAGTATTTGTTAGAGGGAGGACTTGAACTCAGGTTCCCCTGACTTGAAGATTGTACTGTCTCTCATCTATTTAACTACTTACTCAGCAGATTACTATCATTTTTTAAAGTCCAGCCTTCAAGTGTAGACACTATGGAGCCCTGGGCATAGTCCAGCAGGAGAAATCACTTTATTGATTTATCTATTGCCCAGTTTATGGCCAAGATGGGAGGAAAGCAAAGAAAACTCATACTAGTACCCCAGATCAGATCTGGAATTTAAGCATTGCTGTCAGTCCAGTTCAGGTGATTATAATAATAACTAGTAATCACACAGTTCTTGCATGTAAATAATGTGCCTTCTTCATAATAATCTGGGGGTTGTTCTAGACTGGGGATGCATTCCCCATCCTAAGTCCTTCAGGATTGTCCCAGATCATTGCATTGCTGAGAGTAGCCAAGTTTTTGCAGATAATCGTCATCCAATATTCAAGTCATAAGGAAACAGTGAAATTAAGGAACTAAACAAAGGTCATATAGAAATTTGAACCTAGGTCCTCTGACCCCAAATCCAATTCTTTTTCCATCATGCCACAATGACTCCCAATGGTTTGACAGTTCTCTAAGTCCATGACACAGGCATAGTCCATGACAGATTGATACACACATAGATATAGAAATAGATATGGATACAGATATATTGATATATGCATAGATATAGATTTAGAAATAGACTTAGAGATGGAAATAGACAAAGTTATGGATGGAGATCATTTGCTTGGGTGCCCTTAAAGATGTCTTCTATTGAGTAAAAATACCACCGTTGGCATTTATGGGAATTAGACTCTTCAAGAGATCTTAGAAATGAATATACAGGGGCAGTTAGCAAGAGATAGAAAGCCAGATCTAGAGGCAGGAAGTCCTGGTCTCAGGCATTTCCTAGCTGTATGACTCTTGTCCTGTCATTTGACCCCCATTGCCCAGCCCTTACTGCTCTTCTGCCTTGGAACCAATTCTTAGAATCAATTCTAAGACAGAAGGGAAGGTTTTTTAAAAAAGATAATATGTTTTACATGATAATACATGTATAACCCAGATTGAATTGCTTGTTAGCTCTGGGAGGGGGTAGGAAAGAAGGGAGAAAGACATTATGGATCATATAACCTTGGAAAACTTATGTGGAAATTTGTTATTAAAGTAAAAAATGAAAAAGAAAAATGAAAAAAAAAGAAATGAATGTGTCCTCTTCCTTTTTGAGTGTACAATAATATCAGCTCATCTACTCTTTTATCCACTTCCCTTGTGAAAATCATTCACTTTAGACACCACCTTTTTATGTCTTCTGGTTTCATTTATATTGAAAATGTTAATCTGGGCTTTTTTTTGTTCATTCAACAATATGTCCCTGCATTGGTCATGGATCAAAGATTTCATATTAAGAGTACCAATAAATGAATGTTTGCAGAAGGCTAAGAATTGGGCAAACTTTTTTACTGGCTGATTCTGCTGCCCTGCCATCACTATGAAAGCAGAAGAGGCCACATACAACTAAGGTCCATTTTGTAATTTTGTGCCTTCATGAAATGCTATGGCCAAAATATCCTCCATCACCTGGTGGCCAGCCTTCTCTGCACACTCATTTCTTGTGCTGAATAAGTGGATGATTGGCTGAATAATCCTTCTCCTTTATGCAAGGATGCATCAGTTATGAAGTACTTTATTCCCAGAGAAGTTATGAAGTAGATCATTATTCCCATTTTACAGATGAAGCAAAGCGAAGGCTCTTAGAGAAGTTAAATGATTATCAAAGCAGAGATTCCAAACCTTCTCTTCTGATCTGATATTTAGGCCCATGGTTTTTGGCTTTTAGTTTTAGTTTCTTATTTTTCCCCCATGAGCACACTCATACTATCAAGTGAATTATCACAGAACCAATAACTAATTCATAAGAAATGTAAAGCTTGTGTGTGTGTGTGTGTGTGTTTGTGTGTGTGTGTGCGTGTGTGTGTGTTGCATGAATATGGAAGTGAATGGAATGCTATAAATATTTAAAAAAAATAAAAACCTCTCTGGTGTATTGTGCTGTTGGCACTTCATTCTTTCCCCAGAGTTTATCTATTTCATCTAACTGAGAAATCCTCTGCAGGACATTCCGTATTTAACTTTTACCCATCCATAAACTGAAGCCTTGAGAAACAGCGGCTGTCTTGTGAAGTGGTGAAAAGGTATATTTTTCACCTCCTCATCTTTAAACCTTTAAGACTCCATAGGGAATAAGATAGGGCCCCTCCTAAGTACCTCTAAAGCTGTTTTTCCCCAGGCAGTGAGAAGACATGAGACAATTCAGTACAAAATGAAATATGCTATTGGAGAGTTTTATTTTCTTTTCTTTTTGGCATAAATTGACCAGATTTGGTTTATGCCAGTGATCTCCAAATAAAATCACATGTTGGTTTATATTTATTGTACTCATTTATTTGCATTACAGTTTAAATCTTTCCTCATCATTACAAAAACCTGCCAATCCCCTTAAGGATTTATCTGAACAAAGAAATCAAAGGTTGCTTGTGCTTAAAGAATCACAGAATTTCAGGGTTGTAAGGTACCTCAGTGGTCATCTAGTTGTTCCACTCATCCCTGAAATATAGTTCCTTCTAAAAATATCCACCAAGTAGTAATAGATTCTTTGCTTGTCAATCTCCCATTGGGGGAACCCACATACAAGGGCTCTTGTAGAAAGCTCTAATTCTTAGAAAGTGTCTTCCTGGTAGCAAATAGAAATCTTCCTCTCTGCAGTTTCTCCTGGTTCTGCCCTATGGGTCAATGTAGGAAAAAAAAGTCATCTCTTTTTCCCTGGGGCAGTTCCTCAAATACTTGAAGATAGCTGTGACATAGCTCCAAGTCTTCTCTTTTCAGGTTAAACGTTATTTCCAATTCCCTGTGTGGTCTGTGTGTCTTCTCTCCATTTTTCATAATTAATGTTATCACATACCTATGCTGAAATCACTCAGCATCCTCCTTAATATAATATAGTCTTTCAAATCTATGCAGAATCTTATGGTCATCATCCCAAGTAGCACACTTGAACCTGCCACAATAACACCATGCTTCTATCTTCAAGTGAAGTCTAGGAAATTTGGTTAATATCCAGAGATTTGTACAACATTCTAGCCATGCTTAGAGTCTGAAGACTAATTGAAATTCTTGTAGCATTTCTAGGTTTGCAGTGATGGGGAAAGCAATAATTTTGTCCTGGTTTTATTTTATTGCATCAATGGTTTTGTGTGTATGTGTGTGTATTTCTAATGAAAAAAGGCTAATTCAGATTTGTCTGACTTTGATCTTTGAAACCAAATTGAGTATATTTCCCTTCCATGAGTTTTCTATTAGTTCTGTATACAGGATTTATTCTCTTTTTGTCTTTCTTAATTCTGTGGGTTATTAAAAACAGATATTATTCTAGGAAATGTGAAAAAGTTTATTCTTAAGGAGCACACTTCAATGAATGTTAGAGATATCACAGTATTCATTGCTGTGGGAAAATCAAGAGTTTTCCGGATCATTTAAGACTTCAATGAAATTGAATCAGTTGCCCTAAAGCCCAAAGGGCCATACAGTTGGAAATGAAAAATAATACCAAGAACTGACGAATGATTTCAGGGAAAATAGCTTAACTAATACTCACAAAATAAGCCTACACCTTCAAAGTCATCTAGCTAGGGAACTTGTTACTGATTCCTGTGCAGTAAGATATGGACATCTTGAGCTGTCTGAGAAGGTGAGATTGTTTTTTTTTCTTAAAGATATAAACAATTGTAATGAAGGGGAAAAATTGTGAGGAGCAAGACTAGATAAAGACTAGATTACTGATGTCTGGAAAAATGGAATTCTTATTGGTGAAACATTTATTTACCTCAAGGATAAATGAAAATCATTGTTAAAAAGAAAAGTTCAGGTGAGTCTATAAAAGCTGAATATCTTCATCAGACTGTAAAACATACATCTATAAAAATGTTTAGAAAATAATAAAAAACTTTCCATGGGCCTGAAAATTTGGCCATTTTTTAAGGAATGGTGAACTCCAATGAATATATTGATACTGTGAGAACTAGAATTGTATCTGAATTAAAGAAATTCTCAAATGGAGATGGAATATGGCAACACAGATTTGTACAATGTTCCATGTCATGAAAAGTTAAGAAAGCTATCCCGGAGACTGAGATAAACATGCTTCAATGGTTTGGCATCTGGCCTGACAAAGCTACAATTAAAGATAAGTCTGGAAAAATTTATCTTGTCAAATGTGATAAAAAAAGTGGTTTTTAATGAGGAATTAACAACCATGTATCAAATTATATGAGCTAAAATACGATTTTAACAAAAGAAAAATGTACAGCGTATTAAAATTTCTTGAAGGGTTATGAAGTTGTAAGTTTTGTGCCATGTCGATAAATTTAAATATTTTACTTTGTTTCATTCAAACTCGAAGACAACCCTACGAAGTCAGGTATTGTGGGTGTGATCTATGTCCAAATATATGTCATATACAGCAGATAAGATATATTTTAAATATAAATGTATATATGTACATTGGAGAAGAAAATGGCAAACCACTCCATTATTCTTGCCAAGAAAACAACATGAAGAGTGTGGTCAGTGGGGTCCAGAAGAGTTGGGCATGACCGAACAACTGAACATCAACATATATGTGTATGTGTGTATATGTACATATGCATGGGTGTTTATATACACATAGTAACATACATGTTATTTTACATATAGTATATATGATAGTATAACCACTATATATGTGTATATGCATATGTATATAAAATTTTATATTTTTATGATATAAAATAATATACAAATACATACTACTCATCTTTTCTAAATTCAAGCAAACATTCCACAAGGATATTCATGGATAGGTGCAGTCCTCCAGGTCCTTGGCCACTAAGATGAACCCAAATGATACCAGTAGCTCACTGGGAATAATCAGGAGTTATACTTTCTACTTAATACTAGTTTATAACAAAAAATGAGTCTTAAGTGTTTAGTCTCTTCCTTCCAGGTCTATATCATCACCACTGTCAAAGTCATCCCCTTCAGGCATAGGACCCCAACAGAATCAGCAATGTCTAAAATAGTAAGGATACCAATAGAGCACAAAGAATATCCATTGGTTTTCTTTTGTTCTGACCACATCCTGACCAGTTCTTCTGAAAGGCAGCATAGCAAATTGTGGCTTGGTATCACAAAGACCTGACTTCAAATTCCACCTCTGATAGCAGTTGTGTGACCCTTGACAAGTCATTTAACTCTCATGTTCCCCATTTGTAATATTAGGGGGTTGAATTTGATGGTATCAGAGGTTTCTGCCAGTTTTAAATCTATTCTAGCTACCAGGAAAAGGCAAATATTAATTTAAGGAAAAAAATATTTAATTATTTTTAAAAATGAAGTTAGAATCTATAAACAGAGATTATTGGGATTCCGGGAAGTTAATAAGTAAGTTTTCTTCTGGCATAAAAAGAATGCCCAAAATTTTGTCTCTACCTCCTTCTAACATCCATTTGTTAAGCTTTAATTCAGTAATACCTAAAAATATTAAAAATTGCAAATGAAATCATGAAAAAATTACAATATATAACAGTGGCACTGAAATTACTTTGATTTTTAAAGATCTTTCAGTCTTTTCTTTCTTTAAATCAAATAAGAGACAGGAAAATTGCCATAACTTTTAATCAGATACCTTCATCACTTGACCCATCTCAGCTCAGTCAAGGAGGAAGTGAGGAAAAAGCCAGATCCATCATTACCATTTTACTATTCACACCAATTTCAGAAGAGAGAAAATTAAACTCTGCATTCTTCACTTGACCCTCTGGAACTCTGAAAAAGAATATGAACAAACTAGCAATTTTCTCCTCTCTTTTTTTACTTTTCTGGAAAAGTCAGGTTTTCACTAGCAGGGTACCATACATACCACATGTTCTGAGGCTTAACAAAGAATGAGAATAAACACAGAAATGTTGTTTCTGGGTCATTGGCTCAAATGAGAATCACACTGATCATGTCAAAATTCTTAGTATCTAAGGACAATTTGATAGCATGGCCTCAGTTTGGTTTCTTAAACACAGTAACTGTTACCGTCAGAAATGGGAGGTTATTAGAGAGAAATGGCACTGAGGGGGGGAGAGGAAGGGAGGAAATGAATTTTTCATGCCCAACCAAGGGCACTCTCTTTTGGCGGCAAGAAATGGAGAGCTTCCAAAACTCTTAAGAACAATAAAAAAGAAAAACATAAAGCATTTCCAAAAAGATCAGAAGTCTGACAGAGAAGAAAATTTATTAAGACTGATGGACATTCAAATGGCCCTGCATGATCTTATCTTTAAATGAATTTTGAATGAATGGAAAAACATTTATTAATCACTTAAGCAGTCAGCTAAGCACTAGAACTCCAAATAAAACAGTCAGACAGATATATTTACAGGAGCAGTGCATTTTGATCAAGTGATTCATAAGGATAGTGATGGGAGTTGGAGAGCCGTTTATTGACACATCCTTTCCAGAAATTACAGAATTAATATGATTGATGGCTATTCTCAGTGCCAGAGAAAGAAAGTTGTGTGTTGGAGGGAGGAGCACCTGCCAATATCATGGGATAAAGATGGTCATAGGGCAATAGTGTGGGGATCTTGGTCCGAATGGAAATATCGAATGGTCACCTATAAGCAGTCCCAGCAAAGTTCAGTGGAATAGGAGGTGGTGGAGTCTGGAGAAGGATAACATGACAGGAAGGAAACTAAAACCAATATGGCCCTAGAAGGGAAGTGTTACCTAACTTCTCAATGCCCTAAGCAACTCTCTAAGCCTCTCAGGTACATGGGAGGAGGGAAATGGTGGAGGGAATTTTTTTCATCTGGAATAGACACCAGAGAAAGCCCAGGCCTTGTGCCATCCTTCTCCTAGCACTTAAAAAAGTGTCTGGCACATAAAAAGTGTTTAATAATGTTTATTGACTAATTGATCCACATATGTGAGGGGCACTCTAGTGTATAACTGGCTTTTTTCTAGTGGTCTAAAGTCTACAGAGTGCTTTACACTCACTACCTCACTTCATCCTCACAGCAAACGAGTAGTATACAGGTTTTATAAAAAAGGAAACTGAGGCTGAGAGAAGTTAAGCAGCTAGCTTGCAGCCATAAAACTAGAGAGTGGCAGAGCTGGGGCTGATGAGGAACTCAAGGTTAGATTTCTGAGGACCAGCTCAGTGGCATCCCTGAAAGTGCAGCTGCCCATTGAGACATGAAGGGATTTCTCTAGGATCAGATAGCCAGTCTGTTTAAGAGCCAGGACTTGGACCCAGGTCTTATTGGCTTCGAGGCCAGATCTCTGACCTTTCTGCCATGCTGTCTCCCAACAAAAACATTGGAGATAATGACCTGCCAGGACCTGGGGAGACTTCTGCGTAGTAGAGCCGTGTAGTGGGCTGCGTAGTATTTCCTGGCCATGAATGAATTCTGGCATTCTGAGCATGTACTGTGACTCTGGCCCTTTTCTTTCTCCTTCAAACCCAGCCTCCTTAAAGGAGAGGTGAGTCTCCTGCAGAGACACACGGGTTTTATTTCACGCCTCCCTTATTGGTTACACGATGATGATAATTGTCTACAGCATCTCCATTCATGCTAGAAGGGTGTCCTCTGACCCAGACCCTCCTCCTCCTCTGTCTGAGTACATTTGTCTCTCTGCTATTACACGAGGTGACATTGTGGAGTCATTCAAGGCCTCGTCTCTCCTAACCCCAGATTCCTTTGCTAAATACATAAATATGCATAGTCTGTGAATGGCCATACTAATTGGCAGAAGGTTTTCCCTTTCTCCACATTTGGTTTGCAATACAATGTCTTACATATTTTCCCTTGCAAATAATTAGCTGCATTCCAATCTCTAATGTCATGATCCTTTGCATTTACTCAGCTCTCCTCTAAGCACCCTATAATTAAGAAATATTATTGCAACTTTAGGCCTAATGATAACGAATGCTTGATGCCTAGTAAGCATTTAATAAATGCTATTTTCATGTATTCATTCAATAATAGCAGACATTTATATACGACCTAAAGTTTGAAAAGTACTTTTCGTTTTCATTTGAGTCTCACAATTCTGAAAAGTAGATAGGAGAGGCATTGCTATCCTCATTTGATATATGAGGAACACTATGGCCAGGAGTGGTGAGAAGGTTAGATGACACGCTGGTGGTCCTACTCAAGTACTCACTCTTGAACTCATCAATTTGAAAGTTTCCTCCAATGATGGCAACCGCCATTCATCCATCCCACCCTATCCTGTGCCCCCTTTAGCTATAATAAGTGTGCTCCGAGGAGGACCCACATCTGCAGGGCACCTTCCTTGATTTCTCTTGGAATGACAAGAAAACTTTGGGAGCACCCAGCCTGTCCAGGTCATCCCTTGGCACTCGACTGGTCTCTCTTCACTGAAGCTCACACGCTTCCCTTCCAACATCTTTGCACCCATCTTTCTTCCAAGGCAGCCAGAAGGTCCAATAATCAATGTTTGGGTCTTAGAGGCAAGAAGACCTGATTTCAAATTCTGCCTCATATCCTTACTAGTTGTAGGATGCCAAGCAGGTCATTTAACTTCTATTTGCTTGAGTTTTTTCCACTGTAAAGTGGGAATGAAAACAGCATCCACCTCCCAAGGGTTGGTCAGCTGAGATATCTGTAAAATACTTGGCCTAAGGTGGGTCCATAATAAATGCTTATTTCCTTTCTATCATCATCATCATCATCATGATTATTATTATTATTATTATTGTTATTATTATCATTATTGCAGCCTGCTCACATATACCAGGAATGCTTGTATTCTAATGTCTTGTAGGATTTAAAGGAATGTACAATACTTTAAATATTGTTTTTTTATAAAATTTATTATCTGACAAAATAGAACCACATGACTAAGTTTTTTCTACCTGCTCAAAAGTCCCCATTCCACCAAAGCTGCCTATAGGAAGGAAAAGAGCCCAGAGACGGACCTCCACCCAATTGATGTCCCTTCTCCATCAGCACCCAACGACAGGAAATGAGTGGGGTTCTAGGAATCGTAGTTTTGCTGGGGGTCCTAGTTTTTAGGTAACAGATTCTAATTACACAGTCTCATAGACACATCACAAAAGGAGCCAGGTATTGGTATTAAAGAGACAGGGCTTCATTTCTGGAATGAAATTGGGGCTCATGAAAGGAGTTTTACAATTTCCTGAAGGTGATCCAGCCCAGATTTCTCCTCATGTTTGATTCTGGGCCTACCTCATTGCCATCTCTACTGCCACTTCCATTTAATCCTCACAGTGACCACATGAGGGAGGTAGTCTTTGAGTCAGTCAAGAAGCACTTATTAAATGCCTATAGTTTTCCTTGCTCTGTGTTAAGCATTGAGCATACAAAGAAAGGGAAAAACACTGCTCCCCATCATCCAGGACCTCACATCTTAAATGGGCAAAACCACATAAAACATATAAGATGTTGTTGCTGTCCAGTAGTGTTCAAATCTTCATGACTCCATTTTGGGTTTTCTTGGAAAAGATACTGGAGTGGTTTACTTCTCCAGCTCATTTTATAGATGAGTAAACTGAGGCAATGGGCTAAGTGACTTTCCTAGTTTCACACAACTAGTAAATGTGTGAGGTTAGATTTGAACTCAGAAAGATGAATCTTCTGGATTCCAAGCTCAGGGCTCTATCCCCAGTGCCACCTATCTAACCCAATACATGTAAGATATATACAATGTAAATAGAAGATCATCTCAGAGGGAAGGTACTTTAGGGTAAGGGGTGTAAGAGGGATGGCAAAAAATCCTCCACAGAAGATGAGTTTTTGAGCTGAAATTTAAAGGGATTCAGTCATCAAGGGTGAAGAAGGAGAATATTCCAGGAATGGAGGAGAATTAGAAAAATGTCACTGAGTAGAAAACTGGAATATTCCCTGTAAAGATCAGAAAAAAGATCAAGTTCCCTGGATTGTAGAATGTATAGAGAAGAGCAAAGGGTAAGAAGATTGGAAAGTTAGTCAGGGTTTAGACTACAGGTATAATTATTCCCTTTTATAGGTTATGAAACAAATTCAGAGTTTAAATGACTTTCCTATAGTAGTCCTGGTGTCCCAGTATGCAGCTGGCTGGGATGAAGTAGATTTGGGGTCTTGATTGGGCTAGGAGTAGGCACTGAGGAGAGGTTTGGCTCATCCACCCTCTAATCTGAGTAACTCTCCCCCAGAGCAAATCTCGTACAACTGGTCAAAGGAAAAGGAATGCTCAAATGGAGAGGAGAAGACTTAAGAGGAAACACAGCAATTGTTCAATAGTAATTTCTCCAATAACTTTTATCTACATTAATAGGAGTTTCACAACAGTTTTATGAGGTAAGTATTACAGTTATTATTATTCCCATTTTATAGATGAGGAAATTGAGGCACAAAGATATCAAGGGATTGATATATGATCTCATAGTTAACAAGTACTGGAGCTTAGAACTTACTTAATGTCTCCAAGTCTGACTGCATTCAAAAGAAAGCATCAGATCAAAGGGGCTAATCAAGTCATCAGTGTGGACACTATTAAGAGGAAGTAGAAAGATTCCCCTAGCTAAAGATCCTTAGCTTACATAGAGGACCAGAATCATTTGGGGAGCCATGATTTGTTGCATGCACTTTCTGGATAATTCACCAAGAAGAACCTCAGAGAAAATGCACCGTGGAATTTGGGAAGGAGCCAAGGAAAGCCACTGTCCAAATAAACAGGGCATGTAAGTACATCCATTGTTACTCCCTTGGCAACTTAAAAGAGAGATAGGAAATGACTGATTAATACCTACAACTAAATAGTACATACCTGGAAAGCCACCTCATAATAAATGATCACACCTTTTCAGAAGAACTTGAATAACTGTTCCCAGCATTTAGAGAAACACAGCACCAGACAGACTCTACAAACAGAATATAAAACATTATGGCAGCCCCAAACCAAAGGCTTCTTCGTTGTTCGTGGATATCATGCTTTTTATTCCCCAAGCCCTCATTATTTCTTACAAGAACCCTTCTTCTTATTTAAGACAATTTAATATAAAAAAATGTACATTCTGCCCATCTATTTTTCTAAGGAATTATCGATTTCCTGAAAATCCCAGGTTTTCCTTGATGTTGCTTCTTTCTCTCTCTGTCCATAAATGCAGGCACTATTCACTCTCTCCAACCCATCAGTGGCCCTCTAGTTGCTAGGGAGTGCTTAAAAATTCATACTGAAGGTCTCACCTTTCCTTCTACCATACCTCTTGACTTCTGAGATGGATATCTCCTGGCTCTGGGGTAAGAAGTCGTTAGCTTTGATGTAGCCTAAATATAAAAAGAACATGTCATTTTCCTTTAAAGAGACAAATGGAAATGTGAAAACTAATAACAGGCAAAGTATTAGCCTTTTAGCTCTTGGCCTAAGCAGAATTTTGATTTCTATGAGATGGAGAAACAAATCATTTAGCCCCAGTGTGGAGAACAGGTGTTATGAAGTAACAGTATATAGTCCCTTAATCTAAGGGAACAGAATACATTGATTTTCCTTTGAAAATGTGCTTAGGAAGAGTGAACAAAGACTCCCTAAATGCATCGTTTTTATTTGTAGTTATAGATGTGTACCATTGGCCTTAATGTGTAATTTTCTTTCAACCATTTCTGCCTAGACTCAGCTATTTCCCTTCTGTGACACATTGGTGGCAAACATTTTCTAAGATATGATGGGTTTTTTAAGCCATAAAGCAAAGGCATCATCGGGGAAATGCATGACCAGAGGGAAAAAATGTTTTGGTCACTAGTGAGAGAAAGAGGGAGCAATGATAGGCTATGGGCTCTCCTTATAATTACACAATGTGAAACCTGTCCATTAATTGGGGAGAAGCCCTGCAGATTACTTAGGGAAGGACAGAGTTGACAGTGGCAGACCTGGATGATTTGTAACTGGCATTATTGAAGGAGATGCCACATAGGTGAGATCACCGGCTCATTAGAGAATTAGAGTATAAAACAGCTTTCACTTTATCAGAGATTGTCATTCACTTTGAACCTCCTGAAAGCTCTGTGTTAAATGAGTTTCCTGATGCCTCCTATGGATACTTTTTTCTCTACTCTGCCAGTGGGTACCAACCCTCTGAGGAGATTTCACTTTTGTCAAAGTAATCAATTTCCATTGGAGGTGAATTCCAATTTACCATTATCTTCTTGGAAATTAAACTTATTGTCAGGGAAAAAATAACAAGTGAAGAAAACAGAAAATAATACTTTTCATGCAAAAAAATAATGCATGTAAGTATGTTCGAGAGGTCAAGAATATTCTCCCTTATCTTATGCAAACATGAGGATGAGAAAACAGAAGACATGAGAATGAGCTAAAATATAGACACTTGCTGCTCCCCTTTGAAGAGTCAGTCACTCACCCCAGCCAGAGACGCCTGGTTTTGTATTGAAAAGTTCTGAATTGAGAAGTAAGACAAAGCTTCAGACTCTGGAACCTTAAACTCTGACTCGTGTTACTCAGAAGAAAACTGTTCTGGCAGAATGCAAGACTGAATGGATTTCTTTTTTCTTTACAAGACTCCAAGAAGAAATGAAATGAGACAACCTTGGGCAACCTTGGGCACAACCACAAAAACAAGCCCTGAGGATCTCAAGGACTTTCCTTTCAGCACTAGGAGCTGCTTTCTCCCTCTCTGTCCTCGGTATGGGCCCTGCGGCTCATTCTGTGGCAACTTTCTCTTCTAATGATTATAGAAAAATCTGAGCCCATCTGTAAGGTTTTTTTTTTTTCCATCTCTCTTTGCTTTGTGTTGTTTTCACTGGGCTCCTCTGAGTCTTCTGCAGCAGATGCTGTTCCCAGCAGTTCTGTCATGGTGCAGCTTGCAGGCAAGTGAGATTCTTGCTTTTTGCTTAACCCTGAGAACAGTTTGGGGGCAAGGAACTCCAACTGCTCTTTTCATGGCCATTGTCTTTGCGATAGATTTGTCCAGATGCTCATATGTTTCTTTCCAAAACATATCTGTTTCTGGGAAACAACGGAGCCCTGTAGTTTCCCCCCCAACACTAAAGTAGCTAGTGTGGACCAAGATGCAAGGGATCTCTAGGTAACCAAATGCCCTCTCTAGGGGGAGGCTTCTGAACCAGAGGTCAGCCTCCTCTCTACTAACAGAAGGTCAGAAAAGCTGGTCTGTCAGGAGAGGGTGGAGGGTGGGCAAAACTTCTTTCCCCTTTCCCAGCTTCTTTTTCATTTTGCTTTCTACTTCTAGCCCCCTCCTCCCTTCCAGGGTCCCTGCCCCCCACCTATTCTTCAGTCCAGTGTCACTGGACTCTTGGCAGTTCCGTGAAAAAAACAAACAACTAACTAATATAACTCAGCTCCAGGCATTTTCTCTGACTGTCCACCCTACCTAGAATGAGTTCCCTCCTCATCTGTATACTGGCTTCCCTGGCTCCCTGTTAGGATAAGAACTCAAGTGGAGTCCATGGACATCCATGGAACCCCAAGATGACAAGGGCAGTTGAGGACAGTTGGAACCAGGGTATATAAGGGGGAACTCCCAAAGCAGGGGATTCACTGGGTTTGGGGGGAGCGAGGGTGGAGGGTGGTAGGAACCAGACTCCCAGGTCTTAGCAATACCTCATACCAGTAGAGCTTTGTGCTTCTACACTGTAAATCTTGTTTGACATCCAGCCCTGACTGTCCCGCATTCAAACAGATGACTCTTCCTTGCAGGCAGAATTATTGAGATAAACATCATTATTCTCTACAGACCTCCAATCAACAATACCAACTTTACATCTAAAGCTTACTCAGTTACTTTATTAGCTAGATCTTAGTAATATATATAGAGAAGAGAGAAGAAGAACTGGGATGAAGCCAGCCCCCAAACTCTATTAATCAGCTGTAGAGACCTCCTATTCCCTATTTCCCTTCAGTCATTCCCTTCCCCATTTATTCCCCTTGTTATTAAAGAGTTACTCTATAGTTCAGATAGCCTTTGATTTCTTCAAACTGGGAAAGACCACAGTACATAGAATCTCCATATTACATCAAGGACTGGCAGTTGGCTGAGAAGTTCTGTTGTGCCGCCCCTTCTGATAGTATCACTTGGTCCTTGATCGTGGCCTTCATTAGATAGCCAGAAATCTCTTCTGGTGAGGATACTCCTCTCAACTGAACCATCCAGTTGGGGGAGAATAAATCAAAACCTCTCAGGACCACCACTGGCCTTTCTCCCTCAAGTAGGACCAGTAGGGCCTGCCTCTTCTTCGGAGAGAGTCTTCTCCAGTTACTGGTCCTCATGTACCCATCTCCCACTAGAGGCTGGGAGTCTGCAGGCTTCATCAACTTGCATCCTGCTTAGCTCTTATATCCCATTAAATCCCAGCTAAAATCCCATCTTATGTAGTAAGTCTTTCCCAGTCCCTCCTAATTCTAGTGCCTTTCCTCTCTTATTTCTTATTTATCCAGTATATTATTACTTCTACACCTTTCTTTGCTATCTTCCCCATTAGATTATGAGCTTTTTGAGGGAAGGAACTATCTTTTGCCTCTTTTTTGGATCCCCAGCATTTGGCATGATGCCTGGCACATAGTAGGCACTTAATAGATGTTTATTGATGATTGACAATTATGGCTGTGTAAAGGTGACATCAAAAATTTTTAAGTCCTTACCTTCCATCTTAGAATCAATACTGTGTATTGGCTCCAAGGCAAAAGAGCAGTTAGGGATAGGCAAGGCAAAATGACTTGCCCAAGGTCACACAGCTAGGAAGCGTCTGAGACCAGATTTGAACTGTAAAGATGAATTACCAGGGAAGTTAACTAAATATTATCTGTGGGTTCACAATGGGGTGTGAGGATGACAGGAATGAGAGATGACAGGACCAAACAAGGTAGGGAGACCAGGTTTAACTACGAGGAGGTAACTGCTAACAGAAAATGACAGTTATTAGGCCCCATCACTCAGCCCACCTAGGCAAAGGCCTATGGAACCAGCAGGCAAAAGGCAAAGGCTTATAACAGTTTAATTGAGGGAAACAATAATAAAGGATGGGAATAAGGGATTCTAGTCTTACAAGCTAAGGGCAAACCACAGGGTCAAGGGAGGGACTTATCTACACTAATCTAAGACCTAAGCCAGGCAAAGCCCAGAGAATAACAGTACTGGAGTGGGAATCCTCACAGTGGAGTCTAGAGATCTTTTCAGGATGCCAGGAACCAACTCCTCCAGAACTGATGGTCCAAAGTAGCCCAGTAGGGAGAGGAAGTCTGCAAGCTGTCCACCAGATCACAGATCACTCCCTACTCAGTGCTGTCATGCAGGATAGATGTCCTCTGCTTCCAACCTTCACCACACTCCAGGATCCCAGGGAATCAGGGTGCAACTCCACTAGCTCTGAGGTCTCCCAGGTTACTGCTTGTCCCAACCACCATGAAGTCCTTCTCAGAGAGCAAGAAGCACCCTTCCTGCTTCCCCATTCCATGTGGAATTCTCCAGCCCTTCCTGTTAGGTCTAAAACTAATACTAAGCTAATAACTAAATAATAATCTTCCTCACAACAGAACCCAGGAACTCCTGTCTCTAGGCCTGGCTCTCAATTCACTGAGCTACCCAGCTGCCCCCAAGTACCTTCTTTCTTGTCTCATAAATCACTGCTTCAATATCATTCTCAACTCCTCACTCTCTTTCTCATAACTCATGTCTAATAAATTGGCAGATCTTGCCAGTTTAGAGGTAGCAAAGTGGTGCTGGCCTGGTGTTCAAATCCCATTATATGCACTCAATATATTGGATAAATCACTTCATTTCTATTTATTTCAACTTACCCAGTTATAAAATGAGGATAGAAATAGCATTTATTGCCCAAGTTGGTTTTGAAGATCAAATGAGATAAACTGCAGAGTTCTTAGCATAGTTCCTGGCACATAGTAGGAACTACAGAAATATTGGCTGTCACCACCGCCACCACCACCACCACCATGACCATCATCATCATCATTATCATCATCATCATCATCATCATCATCATCATCATCATCATCATCATTCTACAAGTCTCTCTTATCTATTCCTTACTTTCTACTCACAAGTCACTGTTCTAGTTCAGACTACCATTACTTTTCTCCTGGACTATTGCAGTAACCCTCTAAGTGGCTTCCCTGATTCCAATGTCTCTCCAGCCTAATCCATCCTCCATTTGGCTGCCAAGGTGATTTTCCAGAGACACAAAACTGACCACACCACTTTCCTGCTAAAGAAGTGGAAGGGAAGAAGAGCATCTTCTCTTATGCACTTTATTTGTTCAGCTTCAGGGGCTTATGGGCCCCATGGGAACAGAAGGGGTAAAAGAATGGGTAAAGCAAACCTAAAAGCAGAGTCAGAGATCAGACGGGACCTCAGAGTTCATCTAGTCCAATTGTACATGTAAAGAAACAAACGTCCAGATAGATTAAGTTGACTTGGTTCCATTGTCTTTTTTCATGTTCCAATAATTTGTGAAGATAAAGTATTTACCATTACTGTTATAATTTATAGTTGTCTTTCAATAAGAGGAAAAGCCATCTATTGAGGTGTTATAGAGAGAGAATAAATAGTAGCCCTCTATGACATCAATATTCAAGTGACAGCATGCATCATGCTTATAAGTAATAGAATTCACCTAATCTTTACCATGTTGTTAACATGGCTATGTCGGCTGGACCATCTTCAAAGGCATCATGAAAACTGAAAAATCATTGTTAAAAAACATCTAAATTAAAAAATGTGAAAAATCTAAGTTAATTTCATGATTCTTGGAGGAGGGAATATAGAAAACTGCCACCTTCCTAGAAGCTGTTTTAATTTGAGCCAAGACTTAGGGAGACAAAAAAATAACCCATTTGAATTGTGATTATCCTTTAAAAAATCTGAGTAATTCTTTTGCTTAGCCTTATCAAATCTTTGATGTAATGATGATATCTGATAGATAGCTGGTAATATTATCAACCTGTAATTTAGCATTTCATAACGGGAGGAAGTATATTTTACCAAGTCATCTATATGAGTTTTAGAAGTCCTCCCATGTTTCTCTGAATTCTTATTATTTGCTATTTATTACAATATACAAATAATCCATTACATTCATGGATTGTAGTTTGTTCAATTATTTCTCAATCAATAGGTAAACATTTCAATGTTGGATGTTTTCTTCTTCCTTGCTCTTAAGAACTGATTGATATATATATTCACATCTATAGAAATCTTATAGGAATGTGGTCAGGCTTCCAATCACTAGGTTCAAGTTTAGTAGATTTCTTGCAAAATTCTAAACTATTGGTATTAACAGGCCGACCAGTTCATATTTTTACCAATAGCTCTCATAGCCAGCCCCTCTGCTACTGTTTCTATCTTTTTACCATCTTTGCTAATTGTAAAAATGTGAAGTGATACTTCTTGTGGTTTGCTTTTTTTCATTATTATTTGTACTGATTTGGAAGGTTTTTTTGCATATTTGTTGATGATTTACATTTTTCTTTTTAAAATATTACTGTTAATAGAATATTTTATATGTTAATCATTTGATTTTTCATTAATCATTCTTTTCAAAATTATTAGTTTTCTTTGACTACTTACCTACTAGCAAGTGGATCTTAGTCTTCTATATTTGTGTAAATATCCTACAGATTTTGGATGATAGGCTTTTATCAGAAATACTTGATTCAAAGATGTTTTTCAATCTATATCTTCTTATTTAACTCACATTGACTTTGTTCATATGAAAGCTTTTTTTTTTCTTTAAGCAAAATGATCAGTTTTCACTTGTAATGTCTATAGATGATCAAGCTAGGGATTCTCACCTAACTCTATGAAAATAAAATGATCTATTCACTTAATTTTTTAAAATAATAAGGTCATTTATATGTAGGTAGTCTAATTGGAATTTATTGCGTTATATCATATAAGATGCTAGTCTAAACCTATTGTCTGCCAGGTTGCTTTCCAATCTTCTGAGCAGTTTTTGTCAGATGAAGAGGCTTTTGCCCAAATAGTTTATGTTCTCGAGTTAATGGAAAAGTGTGCTGCTATGTTTGCTTCCAAGTCAGTCTCATTATGTTTATTCCACTAATCTTTTCAATGATATTATTTGAGATTCAATGATGCTATACTACCACTTCATTAAAAAAAAGTTCCTAAAACATTGTAATTGAGGTATCCCAGGGTGTCCTTTCTGTGAGGTCAAAATTATTTTCATATTAATACTAAAGCATTTTTAAATTTCTGATATGAAAAATATAAATAGTCATAAGCCACTAACGAAAAGCTCTTTGGGGCCTTCTGTAATTTTTAAGACCATAAGGAGATGATTCGAGACCAAAAACAATGAGAACTGCTCTTCCAAAATTCTTGACCTTCAGTTTCTTCAAATTCTACTTTGGGAAATTTTTCTTCATATGAAGAATAATTTCATTTATTCACAACTTCCACTCTTTACTCTTCTTTATTCTTTCTGCACCTAAACAGAACACATTTAATTGATGGGTCCTATAACAGCCCTTTATATACTTTAAGACAAGTATTTTAAGTCTTCATCAGGATTATCATCTCCATTTCTTTCAACAAAGTCTTATAGGATATGATCTCAGATCACTTACTATTCTGGTTCCTCTCTTCTAGACTTTCTCCTATTATCTGTTTTCCTCTTTTTTGTAGTTGTCTTTCTTTTGTTGTTGTTATATTTGTCTTTAAAAAAAAAGACCCTTACCTTCTATTTTAGAATCAATACTGTGTATTGGTTACCAGACAGAAGAGTAGTAAGGACTAGGCAATGAAGGTTAAGTGACTTGTCCAGGGTCACACAGCTGGGCAGTGTCTAAGGCCAGATTTGAACCTAGGACCTTCTGTCTCTAGGCCTGCCTCTCAATCCACCGAGTCACCTAGCTGCCCTTGTATTTATCTTTTTTAAAAAAATACTGAGTTGGTTGGAAAGACTCCCGTGCAACCACAAAATTCTTTTTAGACAAATCTCCCATTTCTTCCTCATCAGAGCTATCGTTCTTTGTATTGTCAAATTTCATTTTGGAGAACTTCCCATCCATTGTGTATTTATATTACTGATAAGATTTTAAAATATAAAATCATACTTACATTTTCTCTGAATCCTTTGAAATGTGCTTTTCAAAAAAATCTATGCTACCTGTGAGACTATCCCTGATCTCCTTTCCTCCACCACAGCCCTAAGGTGATCACTTTCCCTTCATGGTCCCAATGAGTTCAATTCTTGAAATGAGTTCCTCCTGTAAGTGAGAATCATAATAGCAATTGCCCCTTCTCACTGCTTTTTGAAGTACCAAGTAATCAGTAAGTCAAGAATTTATTTGCTGCCTTGCCTTTGAGACTCAGAGACAAGGACAGAAAAAGACAGATCCAGCAGATACTCAGATAACGGTACTCCTTCATCATGATGATAGAAGATGCTTCCATGCCAGGTCTCTGATCGGTTTCCTAAATTCCTCATCAATTTCCTCTTGTCCATGTGATCTGCAGTAAAACCCCACAACAAATAACCTCCCCATTTGTGCATAATTTTAAAGTGTGCAAAGACCTTCACATACAGTATGTAAATAAAGTATATGTATAATTTTGAGGCAGGCAAAGCACTAAATATAAAATATTTCACATGCCTTAAAATTATACATATACTTTATATTATATGAATAACGTTAATCACACTGACTCCATCTTACGACTCAGTTCTGAATCTAGCTCACTTTCCTTCTATTTAATTATGAGTCTAGTTCAAATTCTGTCTTGGGGAAAAAAACTATTCAATTATGGGAATTGTGAGAAAATTTTATTGCATTGTTTGAACCAGCTCTGCATTGATGGGAAGATGGACCACCTTCACCGACTGTTTCAAAAACCTTAACTAAGGACCCACATTATGCTAATCAGAAATGTAGTCAAATCTGAAGATTTCTCACAATTTTATATCTCAAGCAAACCATATGTTTTATCTGAAAACTGGCCCCATGTAAGTTCATCAGTTATTATTTCCATGTACCTTTGATTGAATACAGATATTGGGGAATGAGACACTCTTTTTCTGATTTCAGGAAACAGTATCTATTTGCTTTCCTCCTCCCAACTTGGAAAGTCCCCACTATTTCCTCTAATTAGAAATCAGATTACCTAATTTTGTATCCTGGTTAATTGTTTTCTTTAAATTATTTTGTCTTCTATCATTGTTTTTAATACACAAAAATCTATCTCAATCTGTATTTGGGGTCTTTTGATTCCAGGTAACTGATGAATTTATCATGCCTGTTTTGCTAATAAATTGCATAGTTTGAAATTATTATTAATTATCTACCACAATATAAAGGACTGTCTAAACCTTAAGGCATGCAAAATATTTCATATTTAGTACTTTGAATACCTTAAAATTATATATAAATATGAGTCATTACTATTATCACCAAAATTATCATTATTATTTTGTTTCACCCACTGATAATCTTCACCCAAATGTCCTCCTTATACACTTCCTTCCTCCTCTTCCTAGATTTTATTACATGTCTATATCCTATTAATATGCAGTATTAGTTCTTTAACCATTCTTTCCTTTTAAATAAAGTATACCCTTGTTTTGGCATATTCTAGGTATGAATGCCATTTCCACCAAGGCTCAGAGAGGTTACTTTTGTCTCCTTGCATTAGTTATATAGTAGCTTTTCTGCGATGCCTGTATTGTTTTTATTCATATTTAGATACCTGAGGCCAGAAACTTTATAGTTGGATCCCTTCTTGCATTTTATTCTGTGTAAATTTCTTGATGTCTCTCCTGATACTTTCTTCTACATTATAGTCACTCTATATTGCAGATTGTGTGTGTGTGTGTGTGTGTGTGTGTGTGTGTGTGAGAGAGAGAGAGAGAGAGAGAGAGAGAGCGCCTAATGGACAGATCTGGTGAAACCAATGAACTTTCTCTCAGAACAATGTTTTTCAATACATAAAACAGAATACATAAGTATTATTACATAAGTTTACATTACTTATTACATAAGTAAAAAATTAAATTAAAATACTTACCAAAGTTTTTTTCTTAATTCATCTAAATTTAGAACCTCAGATTTATCACATCTCCCCTAGTGGTGGGTAATTTTCTACCTCCCACTTCCTTTTTCTTTAAAAGTCCTTTTAATTAGATTTACAAAACTCCCAGTAAATAGATTTTTATTAGCCATTGATTGCTACAATCCATCCTTTGTCAAGAACACAGCATCCCTATGTTTTTTCTGTGCAGTGTTCTAGGACAAAGTTTGTTTTCAGTCACTGTATTTTTAGCTGTTTTTCCTAAAAAAATCTGTCTGCCTCTTGGAAGGCCTTGCCCTTAAATGGGAGTAATGAGGATTCCACCTGTGTGCATAAAGTGTACTGTTGTGGTCTTTTTAAAAAAACAGAATGCCATTATACTATCAATATGGTTGAGATTCAAGGGATTACAGAATTAGAGTGGGAAAGCCTTCTTGTCCAGCTTCCTCATTTTACAGATGAAGAAACTGAAACCCTAAGAGGATCAATTTCACACTAGTGTCAGAGGTCAGAATTGAATATTGTTCCTTTCATTGATTCCCAAACCTATGTGACACAAAGCCTCTTTATTCCTTCTGGTGGTACTAGCTATGTCCAAAAGCATCAATCTTGGGGATCTCCATTATATCTCAGATACTCTTTCTTGGAAAACCACCCATTTCTGTATTGTCAGTAATGGGTATCCAAATAACTGCCTTGTTATCACTCACCATTGTTCATTTCTCCCAACACCTATGGATCCTCTTCTTTATTTCTTGGAGTACAAGTGTGTGCTTTGTTCCAAGGTCCAGCTCCTTCCTCTACAGGAAGGGGATCCTATCTATTTTTAAAAAATAATAATCAAGCATTTAAATCATTATTAACTCTCATCTTCTAAAAAATCAAACCAGCAAGAATTTTTTAAGAAATATAATTTTATTACCTGTAGGTACATATTATAAACTAAGATTTAAGTAGTCTTAATGAGAAATGAGGCAAGTTAATGAAAAATCTAAAATTTACAATAGGTTCAGACTATATCATAACTTATCATAATTATAAATGCCTTTTAACATATGAGAATTAACTGCTAGACTTAGAAACTAAAGGCATGTTGAATGAAAATTTAAATGGGTTAGCCGATGACATTTTCATGAGTGCATTTTTTCCTCATATACTTCTCTTGTCACAGCTAAAAACCCTGCAATGAGGAGCAGGATCTCAGAAGAAAGCAGACTGATTTTCCAGCTTCAGGCTCGCTAAAACTTGCTGCAGTCAGAACATACATGGGAGGGAAGAGTTAGATTGCTTTTCCCTTGGCAACTAGCAGGTTATAGCCTCCAAGGAAAAGGGGTGGGAAGTGGAGGAGAATCTTGGCAGATCTCATGCATCATTTTTATTTGGAATACATTTGAGGCTGTTGTGTATGTCTATAACTCTTTGTAGTACTGGATTTTTCCAATCATTTGCTTTGGAGCCCCTGAATTATCTGCTTTTAAGGTGAGTGGTCAGCTCTCCAAGCAAGTGACTTCTGAGACAAAAGCTCCCTTGGCTAATTAGTGGCAAGAGGTGTGCCCCCTCTCTGTCTTCCCTGTCTCATTATTTGGTCATTTCTCGCATCTGAGACAATTGCTTCAGGGAAATTAACAGAATTGCTCTACTAGTCTAGGCATATTCCTCTGTCACTCATTCACTTATTTCTGAGTTAGCACAAATTAAAAGTATATTTTGCAAGGAAAAAACTCAATTATTGAAATTCCTGGAGGACCACTATTGATCAAATCTGGGGCCTTATATTAAATCATCCCCTTTAAAAATGTTAGTAATGGTAGCATCCCATCTAAAATCATGGGGCAGAACAAGAGTTTTTCTTTTGAAAGAATCGTTTTCTTTCCATCAATCCTTAAAAATAATAAAAATTAAAATATTTTGAACTTGAGCAGAATTAACCACCAGACAATGATTTTAACAGGAAATATGCCAAAAAAAAATTTTTTTTTTATTTTTAGAAACCCTTATCTTCCATCTTAGAATCAATACTCTGTATTGGCTCCAAGGCAGAAGAGTGGTAAGGATTAGGCAATGAGGGTCAAGTGACTTGCCCAGGGTCACACAGCAAGAAAGTGTCTGAGGTCAGACTTGAACCTAGGACCTCCTGTCTCTAGTGCTGACTCTCAATCCACTGAGACACCCAGCCGTCCCCAGGAAATATGCCAAATTTTTTAAGAGGCGACCAGGAGGAACCAAGATGATGGAGTATATATAGGCTGTGATCCAGCTGAACTGTACCAACACTTCCCAAAAGCAACTTCAACATAGCAACCCAAATCCAATTTTGGAATGGCAGGGCCAACAAAAGGCCAAAGGGAGACATGTATCCAGCCTCCAACCATTCTGGAGGTCTGAAAGTGATGCCCAATCAGAACCACCAGCAGTGAGCCTTGAAAGCAGCAGCAGATTAGGGAGCTCTCAGCCAAGAAACAATAGAGGGATTGGACAACTGCTCCAAAAGAGATTATAAGGGTCCCTTTGCTGGCCCTTAGTGCAGCTGAAGCTAAATGGTAACTCTATTGCCCATGAGCTGTTCTAGGTCACCCATTCCAAGTGGGATAGGAAGGTTTGTGATCAGTCGTCATGGAACATAGGCTTTGATCACAATTCCAGGACTATGTATTCAGTTGGATATAGAAATCTATCTTATAGGGATATAAGAGAAATAAAAGGGAAATAAAAGAGGAAAGGGATAAGAGATATGGGGAAAGTGGATGATAAAAGAGAGGGCAAATTAAAGGACTCAGCAGTCAGAAGCAAAACAGACTTTCGATAAGAGAAAGGATAAAAAAGAGAAAGAGAAACAAAAGGAAACAGGATAAAGGGAAATATACAACTAGTAATCATAAATAAGAATGTGAATGGGAGGAGCTAATCCAAAAAACCGAAATGTATAGCAGAACAGATTAGGACTCAGAATCCAACAATATATTGTTTACAGAAGATACACTTGAAAGAGAAAGACACACATAGAATTAAAATGAAGGACTGGAACAGAATCTAATATGCTTCAGCAGAAGTGAAAAAGGCAAAGGGTGCAATCATGATCTCAGACAAAGCAAAAGCAAAAATAAACCCATTTGAAAAACAGATAATCAGGGAAAATACATTTTGATAAAAGGTACCATAGTCAATGGAGTAATAAAAATTTTATAGTATTTCTTATAAAGGCCACATTTCTCAAATATATCAGGAACTGAATCAAATTTATAAAAATAAAAGTTATTTCCCAGTTGATAAATAGTCAAGGAATGTGAACAGACATTTTTCACAATTAGAAATCAAATCTATCTATAAAGTCATACAAAAATGTTCTAAATCATTATTGATTGGAGAAAGACAAGTTTTTTAAAACTAAAGTACCACTTAATACCTATCAGAAATGACAAGCTGGAGAAAATGGGGGAAACAGATACATTAATAAGCTGTTGGTCTATTGTTTCTCAAAAGGAATTTGGAATTATTTCCCCAAAGTTATTTATTAAACTGTAATTCTCTTTGACACAGTGGTAACACTACAGAGCCTATATCCCCAAATAATTCAAAGAAAAAGAAAAAAGACCCATATGTACAAAAATATTTATAGCAGCTTTTTTTGTAGTGACAATGAACTGGAAACTAATGGGTGCCATCAATTAAAGAGTAGTTGAAAAAACTACATTATATGAATTTAATGGAAAATCATTGAACTACAAAAAAAGGCAAAAAAGGAATGGCTACAGGGAAATCTGGGAAAATTTGTATAAACTGATGCAAAGTGAAATAAGCAATTACAACAATTTTGTAAAGGCAAACTCTGAAAGACATAAGAATTCTGATTAATGCAAAGAAAAATCCTAATTCTAAAATACTGATGAGGAGGAATGTTATCTACCTCCTAAAAGAGAGCTGTTATACTCAAGCAGAAAAATGAAGAATACGTTTTTATTGGGTGATATGGCAAATTTTTTTTTAATGGTGCTTATTTCTTAGCAGAGTTTTGTTGTCTTCTTTTCTTTTTCTTTTTTTAAATTGGGGATGGAAAGTGAAAAAAAAAGCTTGTTAGTAATTTTTAGAAAATAAAAATCATTATATGGAGAAAGGGATAAACAGGTTTCATCAGTTTGCTAAAGGAGTCCACATACACATTAATAACCCCCCCCATACACATTAATAGAAAGTAGTTCAAAATATTTGATATATAAATACAAATGTATATAACTATATAATTTAATAAAATATATTTATCATATACCATGTATGTTATACATATATATTTATGTAATATATAAATAAAGATCAATAATGATCTTTAAAATGAAGAAATTAAGGGGTAGGTAAAGTCGAGTAGAGAGTAGTAGAGAGCCAGCATTTAAACCTAAACCTGATTCCAAATTCAACACTTTTCAATATATTACATTACCTTTCCTTGGGAGCCCATGACCTGGTGACTAAAGCAGTCCCACAGGATGGGGACACAGTGAAGCTGAACAGGCTCATGGAAGCTCCCCAGGATGGAGATGAGGCCAGGTTGAAAATCAAGGTAGGTAGAGAAGTGGGCAGACACTTCCTTATCCAAACTGGCTTTTTTTCCCAGAAAACAGTCCAGATCAAATGGGAATACAAGGTTGCATTTTATCAAATCTCTTCTGAATAAGCCTTTCTCCCAAATAGTCCTGTATCTAGGTCTTCATGATCCCATATGCTACTTTCAGAGAAGAGCATTTTGAAAATTCCCTGGCTTTTCCTGAGAGTTTTTTTACAAGTTTAAATTAAGAAGATAAATCTAAGCAGGCTTTCCCTAGCTATGTAGCTGGCTGCAACACTCACCATGTCTGTGCAAAAGCCGTCTGTGATTCTGCTAGGAGCTGTCAAAGAGCAGATGAATAAGACAGGGCAGCCTTTGAGCTTGGAAACCTTCTTGTTCCAGAGTTTGACAGGTGATGCTTGGCTCTAGTCATTGATTGAGCCATTTAAGAGGATTTACATGTAGTAAAGAAAACTTCATTTGAATTCGCAGCCTTGGCTCTGTTTTTTAGGGGACCAAGAAAAGAAGTCAAGACATGCAGAGATAAATTGGCTAGTGGAAATGTTCCATGCTATGGACCATCAAGAAATCCAGTAGAAAAGTCTAGAGAAAGAGGAAAAGAAGAAAAAGATGAAAAGAGGTAAGAAAATAAAGGAAGTAAAAAATGATCTTATCTTTCATATTAGTACACACTTATAAATCTAAATATGGACCAACCCACATCATGGACTAAAATGGAATCTTAGTTGGATTCTTATGATGGAAGCTCTTGAAATGGAAAAAGTATATTCTGAAAAACTGATTCTACAAAATTATAGAACTAAGAAATATTGATCTACTTGAAAGAATGTGACTTTCCTAAGTTGATATTTCATCTTTGTACACTTGGGACATCTGGTTGGTCATTAGTAGTTTTTATTCTGTATTTTCTACATTCTGAAACTTTCTAAGATACCAGTTGATATCTCCAGCCCAGAAATCACAACCAGATTAGGTAAAAATTATCAGATAGTGTGGAAAGGTATGAAATAGGTCAAAGGATGATTGGGAGATAGCCTTTGAGAAAGACATTGTTCTATTCCCCTCTGACACCTCATTCTTATAGTAATAGTCAGTCAACAAGCATAAAAGAAGCAATCCTTATCTTCCGTATTAGAATCAATACATGTATCAGTTCCAAGGCAAAACAATAGTAAGGATCAGGCAGGGTCACTAGTACTGCCAGGTTATAAGCCACATTCCAGTTTTCTACAAGTCACATTTCCCAATAATGGGAAACCAGAAGAGTTACCTTTGTTCCAACTAATTTTGTAACTTTAAAATGCATCTTTATTCCAGTGGTTCTACGATCTCATTGCTAGGGGAAATTCTCTCCCAGAATGTTGATAGTGACTCATCCATGTTTGCCCATTCAGAGAGGTTCTTGGCCATGCCCTCCTAGAAATACAGCCCAATGACTCCACCCAACGTGCCATAGGAATTCCTCTTCTCTTGTTATTATATTGATCCCAGTGGAGCATATGACTCTATCGCTTTTCTTTCTCTTTCACCCAAAGCAATATTGGACTGAAATAAAATTATCCAGTCCAAAAAGTAACTCCTCTGAAAGAAATCACAAAAGCAGGGCACCCTTGAGTATAAGAGACTTCTGGGACATCCATCACAGCTCATATTTATATTCCCCTTTATAATATTCCCCCCATAGCTATCCATATTTTTGTTTAAAGATTTCAGTAAGGGAAAACATACTACCTTCTGAGGCAATCCATTTTGGATACCTCTAATTATTGCACTGAACCCCAAAATGCAATTGTTATTATTTTATCTCATTTGCAGAGGAGAGAACTGGAGAGATTAAGAGAGCATGGGGTAGAGAAGAATGCTGGGCTTGGTGTGGGAAAGCTCTGAGTTCAAATACTACTCTGAAACTATCTGTGAGACTTTGGATTTATCACTGAACTTTAATAAGCCTTAGGCAACTCCCAAAGACTATATCTTATAAATTAGAAAAAGAGGGAGTTCTCACCCCAGGGAATTAACAAACCCTTTGTGTTTCATATAGAAGGAAAAAATGAGGCCAGGAGTATTTGCTGATTTTCTTCTACTTTTTCTCACAGTTCACAGCCAGTACAAAGAAAGCATTTCTTCTGTCTACATAGCTACTTCTTTTTAAATATAACCACCATATGTCTTGAATTTCCCAGAACTGTTCTGATTTAAAGAAAAGCAAGTCTACTTTCTTTATAGTATTCATAAGGTTGGCAAAAAGGAATTTCCCCTTTCAGATGATGGAGCCTGATAACTGATTCTGAGAATATGGTCACCGAATCTATAAACCAAATGAATGAAATTTCTATATGGTTTATATTTTAGTCAAGGTGTTACAGTGCAATTAAGTTGTCATTTCCCTGAAATTCCCAGAATGGAAGGTATTTTCAGAGTAAAAATAGATATTCTGTGTTAGTATCTCACTTACTCTGTTATAAAAATAAAAACAAGTTTCTGGTGAAAAATTATTTACCTTTATTTATTCATTCAACAAACAACAATGAAGTTATTATGTACAAAGTACTGAGCCAAGCTTTAGGGAAGATAATAAGGTTTCCTCTCTCTCCAAATACTCATTATTATCCCCATAGCTGCAAGTTTTCATTTTGTCTTAATTTATATCTGTAATTTGAATGTTAAAAATATTGTAGGGTTATTGGGTAAACTGATGAAGTCTCTCAAAATATTTTTCATAAATTACTCTATGATCAGGCTGAGAAAGTCAAACAAGAAGTACATGATGTCACATTGTGTTAATATGCAATTTTCTTGGAAACATGACAAAAATTAATGTCATTGTTTATTCCAGGAATTAGCACATAATAGTAATTATAAATTGTGTTAAATATAAGATAAGCATATTTTCATCATTTTAGGTTATTTTTTCAATATAATGTCCAGATAAAACTTATTTCCCATTATTGACTATGGCATGTTTATCTGTATTTCATTGGATTCACTTTTAAGTGATCTTTTTGCTGGTACCCATTATAACTAGATAATGAAGATCTCCTCCATAATGCTGAATAAAAAACAGACTCTTGCAAAACATGCAATCTATCAGGCAAAAGAAGACACATGCATGGAAAATAAATGAATGAAAGGAGTATGATAAAATTATAGAGAGGAAGGAGTATTTCCAGCTCAGGAATCAAGGAAGGCTTCATGGAGGAGAGAGAATTTGAGTTAGCTTTAAAGGATGATTGATATCCATTGCTAGAAATGTTAGACTTTCTAAAGAGAAGAGTTTTCAAGAGCAAAGACACAAGGAAGGAAGTCAGGGTTTATTGCTAGAAGACAATGAGTCGTCCCCTCATGTACCTTCAATTTTTGACAGCAGCCAGTTGGTACAAAGTACTGAATACAATTACATCTCCATCTTTCTTGATTGTCCCAGTTGCCTTTCCTTTCTCCAATTTATATACAGTTTCTGTATTTATAAATCATCTTGTCTCCCCTATAAAATACAGTTATCCCTTCCACATCATGACTTTCCCCATCCCAATTTTGATATATCACAGGTCAACATAAGAAATTAAATGAGAATTTTGGGAGAGTTTTGCAGAAGCCACAGATGACATGTGAAGGCCAGCAGATGACATAGAAAAGATTTAGAAATTCAGAAATGCATAAAACACATGCATAGCATTGTATAATATTAATGTATTTTTTCTTTGAGTACCATAAATATACATAATTCATTTTCCTGTAAACACCCCATAAAAGAAAAAGAAAAAAGTCAGACTTCTTCTCTGGTAAGAAGGGAGAGTAAAAAAAATTTATAGGGATTTTCCAGATCTCAGGGACACTCTACCCCCACCCCCCGAACTTTGATAAAAAGGACCATTTATTTTTATCTTCGTATCCTTAGTGCCTAGCACTGTGCCTGGTACATGGTAGGTATGAAGTGCATGGCTATTGGTTGACATCAATTGAGGAGGACAACAAGGTTAAAAAGGCAGGTTGTAGCTAGAAGTGAACAGCCTTAAATGCCAGGCTAAGAAGTTGGGTCTTTATCTGGAAGAGTCAAGAGCCAGTGATGGTGTTGGAGCAGAGGCAGCACGTAAATGAGCTTGGACATTGGGAAGACTATTACTTAGGATGGATTAGTGACAAGGCTGGAGTCAGAAAGATAGGAAGGAAATCCATTGCCCAAGAAGGAGAGATTTGATGAATACCAGGATTTTCTAAAATACTATTTTCTGGGGACAGCTAGATGGCTCAGTGGATTGAGAGCCAGGCCTAGAGAAGGGAGGTACTGGGTTCAAATCTGACCTCAGACACTTCCTAGCTGTATGACCCTGGGCAAGTCACTTAACTCCCATTGCCTAGCCCTTACCAATACACAGTATTGATTCCAAGAGGGAAGGGAAGGGTTTTAAAAAATATATTGTTTTCTTACTGTAGTGATATATCCTGCACATGGTCATCTTATATTTGTTATTTTTGTATTATATTTGCCTCTATCTGTTAAACTGAGCAGACTCTCCTGTTTTCTTAATGCCCTTCTGACTCTTCAAATCATTTAAATGTATATACTACAATTGCCATATGGCCTCGTGAAGGCGGAGCATATAAATGATTCTAGACAGAGCAGATGTCAATGTAATGCCTTGTTTAATTCATACATAGAAAGAAAAATCTTTCAGGTTTTTTTTCTAGCCTAGACAAGGTTTGATGGAAGGAGTGAGCCAGAAGACAGCTAATTTTTCCCAGAGAACTCACAACCCTAAAATGATCTAAATATTCAACTTGGAAATGAGGAGTTTCACCAGATGAATTAAGTGAGATTTCAAGGATGACTTGCTCCTGGAAGAATACCCATCCTCAAAGAAAATAGCAAAGCACTACAGCTGAACTCAAAGTAAATGGTGTTTTTAATTCCTATTCAACTAAAATATCGAAAGATGGAGAGTTTTATCCCATATATTTTCTGTATCCTTTAGTTTGGTATAAAACTACCACACAAGGAAGGTTTGTGCCATTTTGACTCTATAGAACAAAGTTTGAATTAATTCAGTGCAATTCAACATACGTTTATTAACTGCCTACTATGTCAGGCGCTGTTCCAAACACCGGGGATACAAAGACAAAAATGAAGAGTCTCTTCCCTTAGGAGGATTCCTAGGTCTTATGGTTCAATTCAACAAATATTTCTCAAGTATCTATTCTATGCAAGGCAATATTATGGCTACCAAATGGACTCTAAAACTCTGTGGTATCGTCAATCAATACAGTCTTTTTTTTCAACTCTTAACTTCTGTCTTAAAATCAATATGGTTAGGGGCAGCTGAGTGGATTGAGAGTCAGACCTAGAGATGGGAGGCCCTGGGTTCAAATGTGGCCTCAGACACTTCCTAGCTGCGTGACTCTGGGCAAGTCACTTAATCCCCATTGCCTAGCCCTTACCACTCTTCTGCCTTGGAACCAATATGCAGTATTGATTCTAAAATGGAATGTAAGATTTTTAAAAATAAAGTAAAATAAAAATAAAATAAATACAATAAATGTGGCTTATTTTCTATTTTATATGACTGAGCAATGGGAATTAAGTAACTTTCATGCAGCTAGCAAGCGTCTGTCACTAGATTTGAATCCATGACCTCCTTTCTCTAGACCTGGCTCTCAAACCTCTGTGCCACCTAATTGTCTCTCAATAAGCTTTTATTATATATTTAATACAATTGTACTCCCTCCAGTGACAAAGATTGTGATCCATGCCAACTCATCCTTTACTGACTCTTTTCTGTCTCTTCCTATAAATCCAACACAGAGGGTCCACCCATTATGGTGATGGTGGTTGGGGGTGGAAGGAAGGAGCTTCCTTTTAATATCCTGCTATTTACTCATATACAAATGGAATTTCATGGGCTATCCATCAGCTATGCCTCCTTTTCCCAACACAACCCATGTATCTTTAATTTCTCTGATGACATCTTTTACCTTATTTCTGTGTAATTCCTCATTTATAGTATATTGTAGCCTGCTCACATCTACCATGCTTCTCAGAAAATAGGTGCTGGGGATACACAAACACACACAATCCATGCCCTCAATGAACTTTCATAAGTTCACAGATTTAAAGAGGAATGGACTTTGCTAATAATGTACTCCCATCCATTTTACTGTGGTTGTGGAATAAGACAAAGAGATATAGATGCTTTGCTTGACCCAGGTAGGATGATGATAGAGTCCAGGTTCAAACCAGACACTTTTAATTCCAAATCCTGCTCTCTTCTCACATTACCACATTGCTTCTTGTTAACTGGGAATTAAATTTTTGAGGGAGGCAGCCAGGTGGCACATTGGTTACAGCACCAAGCCCAGAGTCAGAATGACTCATCTTCCTGAGTTCAAATATGGGTTCAGATATGTATTAGCTCCATGACCCTAGGCAAGTCACTTCAACCTGTTTGCCTCAGTTTTCTCAACTATAAAATTCACTGGAGAAGGAAATGGAAAAATCACTCCATTATCTTTGCCAGGAAAACTGTAAATGGGATTATGAAGAGTCAGATATCACTGAACAACAATAAAAATTTTTGAGCATTTCCTGGCAGATTTGATTGTCTCATGCCCTTGATGAAGAAATACTGGTTGTCTCTAGGATAAAACACAGAAAAAATTCCTTTTTCTTCCATTTGGAGCCCTTGGCAGTCTGGATTCAACCTTTCTTTCTAGACTAGAAAAATATTTGTCCCTCTCACACACTCTACACATTAGCCAGACTGGCCCCTTACTTCCACTCATAGATGACATTTCGTCTCTCAATTCACTCACTGCCTTTGCCCTTTCTGTCTACTCTTCCTGAAATGGTCTCCCTATTCATCTCCTCCTTGTAGAATCCACAGCTTCCTTCAAAGAATGGTTCAGTTAGCATCTACTACAGGAAATCTTTATTCATCTCCATCCCTAGTTGTTAGATATCTCCCCTTTCCCTGAGGTAAACTTAGACTCAGTCTGTATGTATGTATTTTTTTTTCTAATTTTTTTTAAACCCTTGTATTTCAGTGTATTGTCTCATAGGTGGAAGATTGGTAAGGGTGGGCCATGGGGGTCAAGTGACTTGCCCAGGGTCACACAGCTGGGAAGTGGCTGAGGCCGGGTTTGAACCTAGGACCTCCTGTCTCTAGGCCTGACTCTCACTCCACTGAGCTACCCAGCTGCCCCCATATGTATGTATTTTATATATATCTATGTACATCAATTGGTTCATCAACAAGTATTTACTATATGTTTGACACTGGGCAAAATATTGGGGATTTAAAGAAAAAATGAAAATAATCCCTTTCCTCACAAAACTCTCCTTTGAATGGGGGAGACCACATATACCTTAAGCAGGTATAGATTAGATACAAGGTAGTCTTGCAGTTAGGATATGGGGGTACCAGGAAAGGCTTCCTATACAGGTTGACATTGAATGAAATTAGAGATTCTAAGAGTCTGAAGGGAGGAGGAAGAGCATTTCAGGTGCTGGGGATGCAAAAACGAAAATAAAAGATGCCCTGTCCTTAAGGAAATTATATTCACTTTGTGAATATAGAATCATTTCTCTTTGTTGTTTCTAATGTAATCAATCTGCAACCTTTAATTTAATCAATCAAAAACTGAAAGCACCACTACTTAACACTTGACTAGTCACTAGATGGAAGAGTTCACAAGTCAAAAACTCTCACATCCAGAGGGGACTGCTCAGTCCTGGGTAGGGCTAAGCAGTTTGGAAGCTATGGCTGATTCCTAGGAAGAGGGGAAGAGACAGAAAGTGATGTGGGAAAAGGACTATAAAAAGGCCATGGCTTCCTGGATTCAGGACTTCTTCTCTCTTTGGTCTTCTAGTTTGTAGTCATTCCTGCCTTGGGTGCTTGAAGAGATGCTTCCCTTGGATCCTGCAGTGGTGAATAGAGTGATTTCTTCCTTGGTTCTTCAGCAAGGAGACCCTCTCTGCTCATTGGCGCTTCAGTGGGGCACTCCCTTCAGCATGATTCTGGTGAGATTCTTAGTGGTCTTAACCTCATGTGCACTGAAGGTTCTTGGCATATTCTTCAGTATCTCCTGGCTCTTCAGATTTCGGCTTCCTAATTAGAACTTTGGATTCTGGTGAGATTCACTTTTGGATTTGCATTTGCAGTCTGGAGACATTAGGATTAAACTTAGGGTATTTGTAGCTAGGCAGTACTTTCTGTCTCTTTCTTACAGTTCCCACTTTCACTCTTTCCTACCTCTTTGTAAAATAAAGCTGCTACAGTCATTTTGACTTAAGGGATAATATTTTAAATCAGTGATCACAACATTACTTTAGAATTCTCATATTTAGTATAAAACCTAAATTTAAACTCTTACAACTTGGAAGGAATCTCCACCTTTCACATATGTCCCTTGCTGTCAACTCACATAGGTCATACTTCATGTCCTCATAATATCTCTTGGGCAAAAAATAATAACAAAATCAGAAAACCAAGGGGAAATTTTAAACATTTTAAAAAATGGATGGTACAACTATTGCAAAGGCAGAGATGGGAAATGGAGCACTATATGAGAGGAATAGCAAATATCCAATATGGCACTGCTGCACAATTTAGGGGGCCAGTCAAGCATAAGAACACAGGAAAGACAGGAAGGAGTCAGACTTGAGTGTCAAATAGAGGAATTTATATTTTATCCTGGACATAATGTAGAACTACTGAAGTTTGTTGAATGGGCAGGTGGGATAAGTAACTTGATCAGAGCAACTTTTCAGGAAAATAGCAGATGACCACATGGAAGATGGGTTTGAATGGGATAAGACTTGATGCAAGAAGACTAATTAAATGGCTATTTCAACTTAAATTAATGAAAAATTAATAAAAGTTGAGTGGAGAGATGTTAAAGGCCTGAGGTAAGATGATGGTTGTGTATATGGTAGATATTGTGGTGAAAAAAACTGATAAATAGAAATAAGCATGACAGTTTTATATATATACTTTTTGTCAAATAATGCCTTTTTCTAATGGGGAATGGGGAGAGAGGAAGGGAATTAACTTGCTGTTTTAATGTAAAAAACAAATAAATAAATGTACTTTTTTTTTTTAGAAAAAGGAAAGAAAGCACTTTGGGGTTTGGGACTGTTTCATTTTAGTCTATGTGTCCCCAGCATCTACCACAATGCCTAGCATGGGACATAGTAGTCACTAAAAATGCTTCTTGAAGTACTGATTCTTGTTTCTTCTAAGAAATACCTACTAGGTATTTGGGCCAGTAACTGTAAGGAGCATTCTTAATAAGGAGATGTCTGTAAAAACATAAAGTCTTTGCCATTTGGGAGAAAACCTTAAACATCTTGGGTAAATGGGTCTTGGTTTCCTCTTATGACACAACTATAGTGATTCTCGCCTCCAGATTCCCTCTTCCCAGCCCTCTCCCCCCAAAATAATTTATAGCATCAAGGTATTAAAACAAAACATCCATATAACAGAAATCTCAACTTTACAAGCCACCAATTAATTAATGCTAAAGGCAAGCAACTACTTTTGCTAATCAAGAAAGAACAGAACTTAACTTGTGCCTGTTTAAGAAATCCCATTATGGGAAAGGGGGAAAGTCAACATATTATTGGACTATCAATTATAATGAGAAAAAAAGCAGTAGTAATTAATTCTTTTGAAGTCAACCATTTTCTTTGCATTAAGGATTAGCTGTTGAGTTTGATTTGTAGCCAAAAGATGCCTGGATTTTCTCAATTGGGGAAAGTTTGGAAGATAAATCATTGCCTGTGAAAACTATGCTTGGACTTAGTTACTAAATGAACATTTGCATTTTTTTTTTTTTGGTATTGAAAGGGAAGGTAAAGAAGGGAAAGTGAAAAAGCAATTTTATATAGCACTTACTATGTGTCAGCACTGTGCTAAGCACTTTACAAACATTATTTTATTGGATCCTTACAACAATCCTGGGAGGGAGTACTATTATTATCTCCAATTCTTTCTGTTTTTATCCTATGAGAATTTCCACCCCTGCGCTTTTAGACTCTTGAAAACTTTCTTTAAACAATTACCAGTACCCAGAAAAGAGCCATATTGCATATATTGCAGTTGCCATTGCAAAAAGACATTCCTTGTTATTATTAAGTGCCCCATGCATCTTAATGAAAGGGAATTTCATCATTTCAGGCATCTCAAATGATTTTTTAATTTGATTTCCTGCCTTAGGCTGATTTCAGTTCAGATTCTTTTCCCACATTATTCAAAATTCTAATCCTAACCTCCTGCCTAATTAAAAATATAATAAAACTCTTGCCTTCTGTTTTAGAAGTGATACTAAATATTGGTTCCAAGGCAGAAGAGCGGTAAGGACGAGGTAACTGGGGTTAAGTAACTTGCCCAGTGTCACACAGCTAGAAAGTGTCTAAGGAGACACATTTGAACCCAGGACCTTTGAGATCTCCAGACCTCTCTTTCCAAAAAAGCCATCAAGCTGCTTCCTCCTGCCTTAATTTTAATATATTTAGCAAAAATGTCAAATTAGAGATTGAGACTTTTATTAATTATATTTTTCTGTTATGCTGGCAAACAGAATTTTTATATCAGTATATATTTATATATAAATTTACATATAAAATATATATAAATTAACAAGCATTTACTTAGTGCTTAGTGCATGCCAGGATATAAAGATGAAAAAACAAATAGCTTCTTCACTTCAAAGAAGCTTATATTCTTATCAAATATTCAGGGACGATTTAATTTTGGTCTTTCTAGCATTGATCAGAGTTAATATGTTGCTTAGTGATAGAGTGTGTGTGTGTGTGTGTGTAAGGCATCTTTCTGTTTCATACATGTGTACCCAGGTATTTGATTTATGTGTGCCTTTACGTGTACCTGTATCGCGTATATCCCATGCACAAATACCTGTGTGCCTCTGCAGGTCTCGGTGTATATGTATCCCCGTGTGTAAGAATATCTATCCGAGTGTTTCTGTAGCTGTGCCCTGAATATATACTATGTGTCTGTATATGAGAGAGCCTGGAGCTGTCCATCTCTGTCTCTGGGTGTCTATGTGTGTCTGAATCTGTGGGCTTCAGCATCTTTTCTGAAGGACAAAAGGAGCTGGGGTGACTCCCTCCTGCCGTGAATAACAAAAACTCACGATAGTGTGCCCTGACACCGAATGTATTGCTTTGCCAATCCCTCAAATGTCACTTCATGGGCAGCCTGCTGGGCTCAGCTCAGAACCAGCGGTGCCAAGACTGTTAATAAAAATAAAATAAAGGTTAATGAAGGCATCGAGTTATTTATTATCTTGAATAAAATAGCCGGGGCTTTATCTGTACGGTTTGTTCAAGGCATAAGGTCTTGCCTTTGATTTTTAACATTTTATTATTCTTTTCTGCAGGCTTTGAATTTTAATACTTTTTGCCAGGATACAGTCTGACCATATTTATTAGATGTGTATTGATAATATGGAGAGTGATGGAGATGTCAGAGCGCTGGAAATGGGCTGGGGCAGGCATACACAGGAAAGGAAATCATGTCCCTTACAGGGCTTAATACATTAAGTGAGAGCCTTGGAAGTGAAAGCACATTCTGCGTTACTCAAAGACATTTTCTTTTAAGGGAAGTCCAGCTCTAAACCTTTAGCTATGACACAGTGATGTGGAGCAAGAACTGACCTTTTGCAAGTGTTTGCCTCCAACCACCCACTTCAGATCTGTGGCTACAGACAAAGCTCCATGACACGAGCCCAAGATCTAACATAAATAGTAATTTTTGTTTGTCCAACAGCAAGCAGTGCCCAAGAATTTAAACATTAGAATGGGAAACAGCCCAGCCTGAAATGAGAACCTTGCATGTCTGTCTCAGAAGCTCCTCGTAAACGGAAAAGAATCAGTCTGTCAAAGAAAAAGAGAAATCCGTTCCACACCCTGAATTTTAGGCACAAGTCTGTCAGAAATGATTTTATTTCATTTAATACTAATCTACAAAACAAGTCATTTCTGGCTTAATGAGAGAGACAAAGATAGCAAGAGAGAGACAGAGACAGAGAAGAGAGAGACACACACAGAGATGGGGAGACACACAGAGAGAGACAGAAACAGACAGACAGACAGAGGATCCCACAGACCTCAAAGGCAAATTCCCCCAAATATATAGTATAGTAAGTTGTAAATGGGGATATGATAGAACATCTCTCTATCTCTGTCTCTAACAGTCTCTCTTTCTCTCTTTCTCTCTCTCTCTCTCTGTCTGTCTCTCTGTGTCTCTGTCTCTGTCTGTCTCTCTGTCTGTCTGTCTGTCTGTCTGTCTCTCTCTCTCTCTCTCTCTCTCTCTCTCTCTCTCTCTCTCTCCTCTCATAGATCTTCTACTACAGGAGGATTTAGGGTAACATTTATAGGGATCTTGAACAATGAAAAGATACTTATATATTGAAATAAAGTTTTTATTAATATTCCAGAATAGTTTAGTCACAAAGAGTCATCCTTCCTTTTCTTTCTGGACCCCTTTCCTAAAGGAATCAATGAGGCTCTTCCCAGAGATATCTACTACCAAAAAGAAATGAATAGGAAAAAAAGATGCTGCCCTTTGAATGGAAGAGAGGACACTTCTGGAGTGGGTGTTAGGTTAACAGCTTCTGGGGTGAAAACCCTTTCCCTTAGAAATAGTATAATTACTTCTAGGGTAGGAAAGGGGAAAAGTAAGAATTAGTTTTTGTTCTAACTATTGGTTACTCTTTTATAATTCATTTCTCTAATAAAGGTTTTTTGTCCTGCTCACTTTTCCTAAAATGTCTTAGCTTTTAGTTTAAATTCTGCAATTGGCTCTCTGGACTCATTTTTGTGATTAAACTATGTCAAGGATTCCTTGGGATAAGGGATTTCCTATGGAGATGGTCAGCCCAATTAGAAAGTGGCCTTTCTTTATTTCTGAATACCCCATACCCATTTTATCTCACTATTAGCAAAATATACCCTCCCCACTATCATGATTTCATCCTACTGGGATTAAGGGGAAAATAAAACAATAAAGGCTAGTAGAAAAGCCATAAAACTTTATCGAAAAATAAGTATGTTTAGTTTATATGACATTAATTCAACTCAGCTTAACAAATATTTGTTGAGAGTCTACTATATGCCAGGAAAAATGGAAGAGTATCTAGAAATATGAACTTTAGGTCAGAAAGACCTGGGTTCAAGTCTGACCTCTAATACATAATGACTGCATGTCTCTGGGAAAGGCATTTAATCTCTCCACGCCCTGGATGACCCTCTGTCTATAAATTACTGAGGAGTTGGTGACTGACATTGGTAGAGAGTGTTTCCTCCCCCAAAAGTTCCTTAACTTCATAAAGTCATTAACCCAGTCTTCCCTAACCATATGCTTATGCACCAGAAACTGGGCCAGATGCCAGGGTACAATGACAAAAATGAAACTTGACTTTGAGGAATTCATATATCATTGCATTAAAGCAAAGTATAATGTGAGGCACTGATGGACAGTGTTGGACTCGATGGCAGGGAGATCTGAATTCAAAATCTGCCTCAGCTTGTGTTTCCCTGAACAAATCATTTTGACATTTCTTGGCCCAGTTCTTTCATCTGTAAAATGGAAATAATATTAATGGCATTTACTTTGCAGAGTTGTTGTGAAAATCAAATGAGATAACATATGTAAAACACTTTGTAAACCTTGAAGTTCTATGGAAATGCTATTATTGATATTTTAATAATAATAACTAGATATAGAGTTCAAGGAAGTCTGAGAAAAATTTACGGCTATAAAGACAAGGAAAAGCTCCATTGAGAGAGAACATGGCATCTGACTTAAGCCTTGAAAGAAAGTAAAGATTCCAAGAGGCAGAGACGAAAAAGAGAAGAAAGACATCCCAAGCATTGGGAATGGTTAGTGTGAATGCACAGAGATGGGAGATGAAGAATTAGATTTTTTTTAATAATTTTTATTTTTTAGAAAATTTACCCATGGTTATATGATTCACGTTCTTACTTTCCCCTTCACCCCATACCTCCCCCCCATAGCCGACACGCATGTCCACTGATTTTAACATCTATCATCAATCAAGACCTATTTCCATATTACTGATAGTTGCATTGGTGTGGTAGTTTCGAGTCTACATCCCCAATCATGTCCGCCTCAACCCATGCGTTCAAGCAGTTGTTTTTCTTCTGTGTTTCCACTCCTGTAGCTCTTCCTCTGAATGTGGGTAGAGTCTTCTCCATAAATCTCTCAGAGCTGTCCTGTGTCATTGCAGTGCTGCTGGTACAGACGTCCATTACATTCAATTTTACCACAGTATATCAGTCTCTGTGTACAATGTTCTTCCGGCTCTGCTCCTTTCGCTCTGCATCATTTCCTGGAGGTCTTTCCAGTTCACCTGGAATTCCTCCAGTTTATTTGAAGAATTAAATTCTGACAATGCCCAGGAATCCAGACTAGCTAGGACAGAAAGTTTAAGAAGGAAATAATGTGAAAGAAGTGTCAACCTGAAATTAGGATTTTCAAAGTAGTAACAAAATGAGTCTTTAATCTAAGCAAAGGAATTGCAATTGGGGATTACCACACAACACTGGAGTACAGGACTGCCAAAAAGGGGCAGAAGAGGTAGGGTTTAAATAGCTTCATCCTGGAAGTGTATGGGAGAGAAGAGTGATTAATATCAGATCAGATCTAGGTGCTCCAGGTGTGATCAATGTCAGATTAGATCACAGGGTTCTGGGTGCAGTGAGTTCCCATCATATCACAAGATCTGCTCCAACCATGAGGTCAATGAGGTTTATATATAGCCCCTTCTGATAACTACATTTAACAGTAGTTTGGAGCCAGGTTGCTAGGAACCTTAAATGCCAGACAGAGGAATTTGAACAATATGATAGGCAGTGGGGTGGTTTTTATTTTTTTACTTTTCTATAAATATTCTTATCTATACTTTAACATCCTAAATATAGATGCATATATATTAGATTTACCTATCTAGATATAAATATAAAGATATGGGTATTTAGGATTAATTTATCTATATAGATATAGATATTTAGGTCAACAGAGTATATATTTCCTTTCCTCATCAGCTATCACAGGATCATGAATTTAGAACTGGAAGGAATACCAACTCCTTCATTTAGTCTAGTCCAACTCCTTCATTTTAAAGATGAAAAACTGAGACCTAGGGAATAGAAGACTTACTAATGATGACATAATAAACATCAGGATTTGAACCTACGGCCTCTGACTTCAGAACCAGCTCTCCTTTCATTATACCAGGTCATTGGCCAATGTTAAGTATACATGAGGAATAAGGAATGAATTTAAAAAAAAATCCTTGGCAGGAATGGAAAGTACCACCACTAGTCTTATACATCAAATTGAGAGGCTCTTAGGAGCAGAGAAAAAATGCTGGACTTGAGTCTTGTAGTGATAGACATTCTAGGAGACAAAGTTCTTAGCATGATCAATTTATTAGTTAGGCTAGCAGTAGCCAATAAATTGGGTCCATTGCCCAGCAATAACTAAAGACCTTGAGTAAGAACTAACAGGGTCTTTTATTACAATTAGCATGAGGTCATGGAGGAATCTCAAGAAACCTGTATGACATCTTCTGATTGACTATCAATGACAGTCAGAATTGAGAGTATATAATTTGGACATCCTCTTGTGAAAACCCCCAGCCACAGCCAACACATGGGATTTGAGTCACAAGACAAAGGTTTTCAGGAAATTGGATTAATCTACAGGAATGAAATTTGCTACAGTAGTTTAAATTGATGAGAGCTGACCATACAGGTTAATCAAGTTTTTTTTTTGTTGTTTTTTTTTTTCTGAAAAGTGAGTGATAGGTGGAGTTACAAAGATCAAGGTAATTCTAGGACAAAAGCTTGACCTTTAGGCAAGTTTCTCCCAGTTGTGGGTGGTGGGTGAAGTTTACAAGGGGAAGGAATCACAAATGGGAATCTTTTAAAAATCTAGTTTAAGTCTTAGCAAAATAGAATTAAAATCAATGTTCAATTTTCAAATTCTCCCCTTTTGATTTAAAGTCAGGACAAACGGTGATGGCTCAGGATGCAGTGGATGACCTTGGTGTCTCCAATATCTAATGCTCCATCGCACTGCCTTCGTAGCCATTAGAACATCGTTATTCTCATCTGCCCCTTTAGCCTGGGACAATCTTCCTAGGCTTGGGGTAGACATCCCCTGATCAATTTGATCAAACTAATCAATTTGATTCCTGTGGGTTACACTCAATGTGGTTTAACCTGTCTGCTGAGGCAGTTTTATTGGTGTGTGGTGTGGCCATTGCCATGCTGCAGCTTCTTGGAGCCATTGTTGAGATTTGGGCAAAAGGTGAATGCCAAAGGATGGGCTGGATGGGCAGCCTTGGCTTGGCACACCAGAATCGCCAGTCCTTCCTCAACACTATACATCCCATCACTATATATTGGCAGTATTCTTTAGCAATTATATCTAAACCCCAGTATATAATTATCTAAAATGGACCACTTAGAATAAAGCAATCACAATGGAGAACATATAAGTAGTATTTGATTAGGGTATAGCCAAGGCCCTGTGATAAGCACTTCACAATAATTATATTATTCGGTCCTTCCAACAACAACAAATCAAGATAAAAAGAGGTAAAATAATGTGCCTAAAGTCACTGGGACAATGAATTTCTTGATGCCAAATAGCAATTGCAGTTTAGATTAAATTATAATCTACTACAATTACCCTAATGGAGAATACATCTCACCTTAAATTAATTTTAAGATAAACCTTAATAAAAAAACAAACACCTCTGGTTTTATAATCACAAATGATACTATTTAAAATCTCAAATTTATGCAGTACTATTAGACACCAGCACTTTTAAACCTAAAGCTCTTTGTTATCAATTTGATTTATTTTCATAGATTCCTGATGGCTTATTTCACATTCCTGAAAGCCTTTTTTTTTACTCTCATTTAAACCACTGAAAGAACTGAATCTATTCCTTCATGTTCATAATGTGGCCTTACTGTACTTTAAGAAAGTACCCTCATGTTATCCAGGGCACGACATTTTCTGTAGTATTAACATAGGGAAGGGATTTTTAAAGGACAGAGCACTGTTCATCTAAAATTACTAACAGAAAAAGTTTTCCCAATTTTCTCCCATCTAATTCCCCAATTATATACTAAATTATCAATAGAACTAACTTTACTGAACTTTTCCTTTGGATTTTCAATACTTGTCAATTAATTATTTTTAGAATTCATCTCTTGATCAATAACACTCAATGTCAACTGACATAGTTAATAAGACAATGTTGTGCTCTAGATCTGAATTATAAAATGTTATATATTTATAATTATAATCACAATGTGATATATCATAATATAATATGATAATTATAAAATATATATATAAAGAGAGTAATGTTATGCTAGTTAAATGAGTTGACTGATTAAATTCTAACCCAAGATGGCACACTGGCATTTATGAATTTAAGGAAAATTAGAAGATCAATAATAAGAATAAAGTGCCGGAAAGGCTAACATTGTATACTAGCTTTCAAAACAGATTGACATTTTCATTAACTTTCAAATTTAAATAAAATATTTTATTCAAATAAATTCTAAAAATATTCATTGTGATTTATATATTAAGTGTCCACAAACAACCAGAAAAGTATTAGAATATAGGAAAGAAGGGAGAAGTTTTGAAAAAAGCAGAGACTTGCTTTTGCAACCCAGGCTGGCTCATGAGTGGAACACAAGGTCAAGATTCCAAGGAGTGTGAAGAATATATAAAAAGAGGAACAGAGTACTGGAGGGGGCTCTTTGGGAGCTTGGAGAGTTCACTTCCTCTCAGGGGAGAATAATGAACTTTCTGTTGGAAGCCATTGGACCTTGTATCTAAGGTTCCTCTTTCGAGCTATCCAGCCTCCAAACTCCAAACAAAAACAGAGATTTATTCACCAGAGTTTCATCTGTTTCTGCCACTGTGTTCCTGAATTCTAGTTTTATTTATTTTATTATTCTTATTTATATCTAAGGTACTGAGAAGAAGCCAACCTGAGACAAGAATATCTGCCAACGAGAATACCTACAGCCTTTTGGGCTGAGACCTTGAGGGTGACGTTGTCATCTACTTTCACCCTATCACAGCAACCTGAACTATAATTTCCTTCCAAAAATATTTTGGAGGGTCAATAGTCAGGAGAGCTAGACAGGGAATTCTGGGGAATAGACAGAGTGTAGGGTCTTATAGGATTGAAGGGAGGAGAAATTAGAAATCTAGATTTAGGGAACTTCCCTTTGACCCTCCTTCCATTACCTGTGTGAAAACCCTTCAAATGAACCCTTTTTGTTTACAAAGAAAGAAGTCAGATTGCCTTGTGTCCCAGAACCATGTCTGAGGCCTAACATTCCAGCCTATCAACCTGACACAGAGAACATCACTTTATCAAACTATCACCTATAAAGGTGAAATAACTCATTTATTTCAGTTGACCAAGCCAGGTTAGGCAAGAATCTGTTGAAGCAGGGCAGATTTTTGAAGTACAAAGTCGTTTTTTATTTTTTTGAAAAGTGAGGCCTAGTGAAGCCTATGATTGATGATAGTCGTTGGTGGCCATCTTGGAAAAATTTTTTTTTCTGAGCAAGTAAAGTCTGCCTGGTAACAAGACTAACCAATCAGAAAGCAACACTCTCTGTGGTCTGAAATATTTAAAGGGCCAGAACAAGAAAAAAAATTTTTTACCCAAAGCTTGAAAACTATTAAAAGAAGACAATTATTAGTAATGATGGGAGTGTTGCTGTGCCTATTCCAATGCCTGCTATTGTGCTACATTCTGCTGATGGTAGAAATACCTGAAACTATATATATATATATATATATATATATATATATATATATATATTTTTTTTTTTTTTAATAAACCCTTGTAC
>NC_058132.1:676089952-676156973 GCF_016433145.1 Gracilinanus agilis
TTTTTTTTAAACCCTTGTACTTCGGTGTATTGTCTCATAGGTGGAAGATTGGTAAGGGTGGGCAATGGGGGTCAAGTGACTTGCCCAGGGTCACACAGCTGGGAAGTGGCTGAGGCCAGGTTTGAACCTAGGACCTCCTGTCTCTAGGCCTGACTCTCACTCCACTGAGCTACCCAGCTGAACTATATATATTTTTAATGAATTTACATGGCAATGGGTAACTGCTAACGCCGACATTTGATAGGGGCTCTCCTCTGTTCCCGTAGCTTTCTCTTTAATGTGCGCTGTGTGTGTTTAATGTGCCTTCTGTACGCTCAGAGAGGTGAGAACTAAGCTTACAGGAGATGCTGTAGCCCAAAAGGATAATAATTTGAGAATGCTTGTGCTAACGTTGAAGGATGCTGTGGAGCAAATGCAGCAAACCTTGCAAAAGCAAACGGGGAAACTGAGGCAAACAAAAATAACTCAGCTGATAAAGAAACTAGTGAATCCCAACCAACACCAATTGTCGAGCAGGGCATTAAGGAACCTAGCACAGCTGCTGCATCCATTATGGTTTGAGTAGAGCACTTAATGTAACTTCTATTTAATAAAAGTTATCCCCTTAGTTGTCCTTATTTAATTTAAAAGCATGTGATTTAAGTGGGGGCAAAGCCAAGATGGCAGAGTACAGAGACATGACTGAGTTCTCCCTAATTCCCTTCCAAACAATTTTAAAATAATATTTCAAAACAAATTCTAGAGTAGCTGAATTCAACAAAAGGTCAATTTTTGTTGAAAACAAACAATTTCCCAGTCCAAGATAACTTAGAAGATTGACAGGAAAGGTCTGTCTCACTGGGGTAGAGCACAATCTGGCCCAGGTGACGCCAGCAAGCCAGCAGCAACTGAATCAGTGGTTGCTGCTTTTAGAACTCTCACCCCACAGACTTAGTAATAGAGTTGGACAACTGGTCAGAAGAAGATTATTGGGGATCCTTTGGTTGCACTGACCATATGTAGTAACGGGCTGCAGTCCCAGGGTAAGGCACAGCTAGTGTGGGGTCACAGGAGAGCAGGAAACCTTTCCACGGCTCCAGGGACAGAAAAGCGTGTGTGTGGTTACTCATAGACCAGATTACAGAGCAGGAAAGCACTGACCACTCCTCTCCTTATATCATACTACTTTGAAAGACCCTTATAGAAACTTAGAACTAGTTCTGAAAACTGCAGCTTGAGACATTACCCCCTCCATCCCAGGAGCAAAGCCTAACTTTAACATGAAGTTAAAAAACAAGAAATAGGCTAGATATATGAGCAAAGATCAAAGAAGGTGCTTTTCAAACCTTACTATAAATGCTTTTATAATTTTTTAATATTTTAATTATTTTTTACCAATTACATGTAATAACAAATTTCCACCCAAGTTTTCCTACGTTATATCATTATTTTTATTTGCTTGCCCAAAAAAGTAGGCTGTCATTCAACAAGAATACTATGGGCCAGACACCATGACTACTATCTGAGATATAAAAAAGCAAAAAATGTATTCCCTGTCCTCAAGAAGCTGACATTCTAATTAGGAAGAAACATGTGGATTTCTAGCAATACAAAACAAATGCCATTTAAATGGAAAGCAATCTCAGAGGGAAGGCACTATCAGGGACAGAGAGTCCTTTTGTGGATGGTGGGATTTGGGCCAAATTATAAAGGAAGCCAAACGATGAGGAAAGAGAACATTCCAGACATAGGGATGGAGTGAAGAAATGAGTGACATGTGAGAGACTAGAAAGTTAGAAAGGGATTCTCTTATAAAGGATTCTAAAAGACAAATTGAGGATTTTATATTTGATCCTAGTGGTAACAGGAAGTTGACTTGTTGGAATTTATTGTGGACTTATACCAAGTTGGCAGCTGTTAGTGGAGAGGAGACATATATGAGAGATGTTCTTAAAGGGCATAAGACATGGCAAGATGCACATGTGGGGTGGAAAGTTGAAGATTACACCAACATTGAGAGCCCATTGACAGTGACATGCACATGAAAGGTTGGGGGGGGGGGGAGATAATGAGTTCTGTTTTAGAAATACTGAGTCTGAGATGCACACAGGACATTCACTTCTAATGTCCAATAGGCAGTAAGTGATGCAAGTCTGGAAAGCAAGGAACAACTAGGGTGGGTTAGAGAATCAGCAGATAAAATGGCATTTAGATTTGGATTCAAGATCCTGGGATATTCTGTGCTGCTTCTCTACTTTATTATTAGATTCATAACTTTAAAGCCAAAAAACAGCTTAGCAGTTCACCAATGCTTTCATTTTACACATGCAGAAACTGAGGCTTGAATAAGTTCTTTATATTAAACCAAAATCTGCCTCCTTAAAACTTCTACTTCTTTCTAATCCAGCTTTGCAGAGTTATCCATAATTCAATTAAAATATTTATTGAATATCTGCTATTTATGATACTACTATATGCCCAAAATATAGCATATATTGGATATAGTAGGCACTTGCTTTTTTTCAGACTGAAAATATAAAGGATACAAAAGTTAATAAGACCCAATCCCTTCTTTGAGTTTACCTAGTTTATAATTGTTATAGGGATTGTATAATTGCCATAAAACTAAAAAAATCTTTTGAGAAAGAAACATTTCAGAAAAGAGAACTTGATAACTCTTTGAATCTAGAAGATGAATTGTTTGAAGAAGGCACCATGAAGATGGCTGAAGAAACCTCCACAGCATCAGAAGGTCCAGCATAAACTTTGGAGTATAACTGCTTGAACTTTGAGGGGTTGAACACAAGTGTTTTGAATGTAAACTTGTATGCCACAGGGGATTGTCCCCTAATTGGCTTATTGTCAATATGCCTCTCTCATTCTCTCTCTCTCTCTCTCTCTCTCTCTCTCTCTCTCTCTCTGCCCCACCTCCCTCTCAAAAGAATTCTTTACACTTCTCTATCCTGAGTTAATACTAATTTAAGTACCTCACTAGATTGTGAAGACAGGATTAACACTCCTTTATCCACCTTTTGATTGAATCAACACAACCTTGAACTAGGTGGAGAAGCTTCCAAACCATTTAGTGAATTCACACCCTCAGAAACTCTATCAGCCAGGATGAGTATTCACCTCTCCAGAAAATGAATTTTAGAAAATTCACACTCTTAGGTGAGAACTTAAACTTCAAAAGGTGAGAGAGAGCTTAAGCTTCAGAAGGTGAGAAGTTGATCCCACAGACACTAGCCCCCTGGGCAGTGCTAGACAATTTAGAAACTGTTATCAGCCCCTGTGAAGAGGGGAAGGGACAAGGAGCCACCATAAAGCCACAAAATCCTTTGGTTTGAGAGAGATTGTCTTTGTGAAGATAGTCCGAAGAGAATGTCTTCTGGAGATAGTCTTCCAAAGAGCTTCACTGGAGACTGCTGCTTGGATTGTGGACTTGGAGCTTGGCTTCAAATTAGACTCTAACTCCTGGATTACTTTGTTGGATGAGTGAAAAGGGCTGATTCCTTTCCTAGTTTCTGGAGAGATTAGTTTCTATCTTGGAGGAGGCCATGATGGTTACTCACCACCGGCCCTCCTGGCTAAGGACTAGTATAGGTATTTCCTCTAACCTCTTTCACATTCTCTACATTATTGTTTCCCCTCTATTTTGTAAATAAATTTCTGACTCGAGATATAATAAATATTGGCGACCACATAATTTCATAAAATTATTGTCCAACCATTAATTTTCACCTTTACACTAGGAGGTAGCAAGTGGCACAGTGGAGAGAGTGCTAGACCTAGAATTTGGAAGACCTGACTTCCTATCAAACCTTAGATACTTTGTGATTCAGAAAAATCTCTGAACTCTGGTTTGTCCAATTTTCTTCAGATATAAAATTGGAATGATAAGAACACTCCCAGCTTTATTCTAATAATAATCATTAATATTTATATAGTGCTTACTATGTGCAAGGTGATATGCTAAGCCCTTAACGATTTTTATCTCCTTTTATCCTCACAACAACTCTGGGTGCTATTATTATCCTCATTTTGCTGACAAGGAAAATGAGATTCAAATGAAATAATATTTGTAAAATGCTTAGCAAAGCACTTGGCACACAATAGGTGTTTAATAAATGCTCATTTCCTTCTTTCCAGTCTAGTAGGGTAATAGGATATGCATTCAAATTTATAAGATTCAAAATATAGTTTGGGGGATGGAGAAGGATCAAAAAACATGTAATCAATGGACCAGAAGAAATAAAAGGAAGTAAGGATCAGAAAAGCTCCATGGACAAGCCTAGAATTCCATGCTAAGAAACCTGGATTTTATTAAACATTGAAAAACCACGGTTTTATCTTTTAGAAGAAGGATATAATCAGATATGTGCTTTGGGAAAACTGGTCTGGTGAGCTTTGATAGATTTGATGAGGAGAGGCTGGAGGCAGAGAAGAAAGTTCAGAGTTTGTTCAGATAGTCCAAATGGAGGTTAAGAAGGTCTGAATGAGATGTGTGCCAATGTGAATATGGATAAGGAAATAGTAACAAGAACAACTGAAGGGGTAGGATTGTGATCAATAGAATGTAGGGATTTCAGCAAATAAAAAGTTAAGATTATTGCTAGGAGTTGAGTATATGAGTGACTACAGGAATATGGCACTATTAACAGAAACAAAGAGGTCAAGAGAAAATGTATGTGAATGTCTAATGTCCTTGTACATGGCATCCATTCCAATATTTGAAGACAGCTATAGCTTCACCTAAGTCTTTCCTTTTCAGTTATACTTTATATGGCATGTTTTTTTTTTTTACCTTTCCTTATTTTAGATACTGTCACTGGATCCATTCTGGCTTGTTAATATTTCTCTTAAAATATGACACCCAAAAGTGAACACAGATCTCCAGTTGGACTCTGATTAGGGAAGGGGACAGGGAGACTATTGTTTTCTGATCTCTAGACCATAGACTTCTATTAATTTAATTAATTAATTAATTAACTGAATTTAATCAAGATTTATCACTTATTAGTGTAATATATGCACATTATACTTTAACTTCATAATTAGCTTGTATGTGTATAATCAATTTATAAAAATTCAGGGTAGGATGTTATATTTTTTCCCTGTCCAATATTATCCATTTGTCCATTTGATTCAATTTAATAGATATTTATGGTTAGCGATACACATATGCCAGGTATTGTGGTCAGAACTGGGAATACAAAAGCAAATGCAAAAAGAATAGTTGCCTCAAGAAGCTTCCATCCTCCCAGGGGAAACAACAAGGGCAAATAGAAATTTTCCAAACAACATATAATATAGAAGCAAAGTTTATAGGCACATAGATTTATATCTGGAGGGAACCTTAGAAGCTCCCAAATTCACTCTCCACCCTTACTCCTCAGTTTTGCAGATGAAGAACTGAATAAGAAAGAGACTAAGTGATTTCCCCAGGGCCACACAACAAGTGTCTAAGATTTGAACTGAGGTCCTTCTGGCTCCAAGTCCGGTACTTCATCCACTATGCCATAGGAGGTCAGGAAGGTGTCATGGATGATTGGGGAGATGGTGAGTTAGTACAGAATTGTCTTATGGAATGAATGCTTTTGCTACCAATATGGATCAGAAAAAAAGAGAAAAAAAACTATTCCTGCAACGGACCAAACTCCTGGTGAGGGATAGACAAGCCAAGCTAGCGTTCTCCCTGACCCTCAGAAACATCGTCCCTGGACAACTTATAACTGAACACTTTTTGAATGAAGGGGAATCACTAGTGCTCGGGGCAACGCCAGCATTGCTTAGGAGTAACCAGACATCTCCGTAGCACAATAAAACATTCACATTGACATTCCAAGAAGACATGTTGGGATTTTAAAATAACTGGGCACGAGAGGCTCAAGTCTTATCCCCAACAATACGGAAGAGGTAGATCTGTGGTATTGTAAATTTGGGAGTCCTTGAACTAATTTTGAGGTACCTGATCTAAACTTCCTAAGTTCGGGGGTCTTTCAAACTACATTTCCCATGATTCCCGGCTTACGCAATGACGTAAGCGGTTACGTAATGACATGGACCAGAGGTTAAAAATGAGTGGCTGGGCTTGCACTGTCTCTTTTTCAGCTGAAGCAGCTGCTGATGGAGGTAATGGCGGGTCTTTTAAAATGACTCTTAGTTTGGCACGTGGCTTTACCAATAAATCCTTTAAATCCATAATATTTTTGAATCTATCTTTTTACATCCATTTTATTTCTTACAGATCACAGTGTCATCATTATAAGTCTAGCGGCTTTAACATGTATGTGTGGGAGGAAGCCAATGGAGGACAATGAGAAAGGAACAAGGGATGAAATATTATATTACTGCTACCATTTATCAGTGCTTTAAGATGAGCAGACTTGATGTATATTATCTGATCTTCACAAGAACTTTGGCGGTAGATGCTATTATTCACTCGATTTTACAGAAGACGAAACTGAAGACCCAAGTTGCATGGCTAGTAATTGCCTGTAACCGGAGTGAAACACAGGTCTTCCTGACCCTGGGATTCTAGATTCACTCTATACCTTTGTGCTATGGAAAAAAATCACAGAACTAAGAAAATCCTTAGAAGTGATCTTGCCCAGCTGCCACCATCTTGAAAATAGGTAGAGTGAAACATAGTCAAACTGAATGACATCTAAGACCACACAAACAGTGCCAGTCAGGAGCTCATTTCTTGGTCACTCCACAACTTGCCATTCCTACAGAGTGGATGTTGCCAAGGTAGACCTAACATCCTCGAATAAAGGTTTCAGGATGATAAGAAGAAATATTAAAAGCTGAATTTCACTGTATAGTAGTGGCCACTCATCCATCTGGGACCTCAATTGTCAGTTACTTCCTTAAAAAGAAAAAGGATAATTGGTTCAAGAAAACTAGGTGAAGTAAAAGATATTAATACCTCGGTCTTTGAGCTTTTAAAGGAGAGTGACATGAACGAGGGATTAGCATTATTATGGTGCTGGATTCCAGTGGATAATACTAGGGGCAATAGGTGAAAGTCAGAAAATGGCAAATGTTGAACTCAATGTCAGGAAAACTCTCCTAATAGTTAGCCATCAAAGGTGGAATGGTCGGCCTCATTACACAGTGAGTTCACTCTCACTAGAGGTCTTCACACAGAGGGAGAATGAACACCTTTAAGGATACTGTAGAGATGGTGCTTTTTCAAGTAGGACTAGATAGTCAGTCACTGAATTTTCTTCAAACTCTGAAATTCAATGTTTCTCAACACAATTCTTTTAGAGGAGAAACAACTGTGAAAAGAAGAGTAGACATATTGCCTTCAAAGATTTGAGTCTTAGTTCCTACCTAGAGAAATTATATTAATTCAGACATCAAAGCTTTCGATTACTTTGCAATTTTATTGGGTAGTTTTGTTCTGTACTTTTATAAACATCTTCCTCTATTCATTTCAAAAGGTGATGATCCCACGTATATAATTTTCTATCACCAACATACACAATCCAAAATGACTAATTCCAATGTCATCACTGTTTAGAAGCAATGATGAGTTACTAAATTCAGTGCAGGAGTTTTCAGCTACAAATACCTAAAAATCAACCTGGCATTGTAAGCAGCACACCGCAATGTTAAATTGGCTTTACTATACATATAGATGTGCAATTATTCGCCTATTTTAACAATAAGAGATGCCCTGCATTATCATCCTTTGTTGGAATAGAAGACAAGCAACATGATTCAAATAGTTTGCATTCTTTTTAGGGGGAAAAAAAGCATATATTGTATTCCTGAGGAGCTGAAACACAGCTCTACAAAAGAGCTTGGGAGGGGTTAGAGAACAAGTGAGATAAAGAAATACAGTCAGACGAGAAAAAATGTTCCCTTTATTTGTTCAAAAATAACAGACATTAACATTTCTGTTATTGTGAAAGATGGACTATCTTATGTATTGGATCATTCCTGTTTGAAAGTAAGGACAGTTTTCAGTTGTCTAAATGGTATTGACTAAGTTGGAAAATATTCAGCATTGAAACTTTTTAGCTGTTGACTCTGGGTGGGCCTCAGTTTCCTCATCTGTAGAATAAGGAAAAATAATTCTTGTACTACCTACAGAATGGAACTGTTGTGAAGGAAGTTTTTTTTTTTTTGTTTTTGTTTTTTTTTTTTTTTGTAAGCCTTAAAATACATGTGAGGATTTAAATTATTTTTTATTATTCATTTCTCAGGATAATATGCAAGGGATTCTGGCTTCTTGAAATCTATAGCAGTGGAATAAAAAGTCCAGCAAGAACTCACTATAAAAGTTTTGAGTACAGATCTGGAAACATAACTGGAAACTAAATGACTGTAATCTAAGGATGAGACCAGCTACATTCAGAGATGCTCATCATCAAAAAATTGGATAAAGGTCTATGAATTAGGCATTATCCAGAAGCCACTGCAACTCATTGATTTGTCTATGAAGGCTTAAAAGAATACTGTGATAGAGGAGGGATTGCTCTTATTGATGAGGTCACTTATCTTTGAAATAAGCAAATTTCATTCTCAATCAAAGTCGGTCAATAAACTTTTTTTAAGGACCAGCTATGTGCCAGGCACTGTGCTAAGCACTGGAAAGTACTAAAAGATTCAAGTTTCAGCCCATCATGTTAGTCTGTTTAGCCCTTTCTGGATCTTGGTTCTATTTCCCAGAATACTGCCTCCTAGAATCAAAATGGAGATGCCTGTAGAGACCACATGGAGAAAGCATGATCCAGGAGCCTAAGAGAGCAACTGGATGTACAAAAATTTTGAATTTGGGGGGGTTTTAAACTCATTTGTCTAGTTTTAAAATTCATTTGTGTGTTTTAAAATGCATTTGTTTTGTTAAATTCACCTGTTTTGTTTAAATGAATTTGTTTTATGTATGTATCTATTTTGTTGTGAAAAAAGGGGACTGCCCCCTGAATATTTTTGTAAAAGAAGCACCATTTGATTTCTTTATATTGTAAAAATTATTATCTTTCTCCCCTTGTATTGATGTATTTACCCTTTATTTATTGCAATTGTAAATTTATTTATGCTATGATTTTGGGGAGATTGGTCTCCCCAAAGGATCACAGTGGGGGAATGGGTCATTCGAAATTATTGTAAGCCCTGGAAGACTACATCTCTCCGGACTCTCTCAGCTACAACTTCCCCTGACACCTCCCACTTCCTTTGGGGGAGGTGTCAGGGAAAGTATAAAAGGGAAAGTTTGGCGCCTTTTCTCTCTGGACCTGAGCTCTGCTCTCTCTCTACCCCGAGGGTCTGTTCTCTCGACCCTGGAAGCAGTGCTCTCTACCCTGAGACCCTGATCTCTCTCTTGGTGCCTTCTTCCCTTTCTTCCTACAGTTTTCCCTAGACCTTTCCCTTTCTAATTAAAATAAAGCCTTGCTATTCAAACCCTAAAGTTGCTCTCTGATCATTCCTTTGAGGGCTCTGGCCAATTTTCCCCTGCTGGGGCTGGGACCACTACCTCCCTTTCCCTTCCTCTACCTTCCTCTCTCCTTTCTTCCTATCATCCTACCTTCCCCCCTTCACTTTCACTACACAGTATGGAGCCAGACACATGCTGAAAGCCTTTCCAACTTGGTAGAACCTACCAGGGCTTTCACTTTAGTGGGGGAGTGATTTAATTCAAATTAATTCAGTTCAACAAATGAGCATTTATTAGGTGTTGACTCTGAGTGAGGCTTTGTGCTAGACGCTAGGGCTACAAAGGCAAACATGAAATAGTGGCTGGATTCAGCCAGACAGCACAGTGGATATAGCATTGGACCTGGAGTCAAGAAGACCTGAGTTCAAATCCAAACTCAGACACTAATTGTATTATCCTGAACAAGTTATATTCTGTCTCCTTCAGTTTCTTCAACAGTAAAATAGGCATAATAAAAGCATCTATCAAATGGATAATAATTGTAAAATGCTTAGCACAATAAACTGGCACATAGAAGCTGTTCAATAAACACTTATTTCCTTCCTCAAGGAACATGATTCTACCCTGAAAGCTGCAAGTTCTTTCTTCACCATGAGACCTCAGAAAAGGAAACCACTAAAAAGGTAATAAAAATAACATTACTTTATAGAGTCATTGAAGATGTGCAAAGCACCTTTCTTTACCCCACAATCCCCCTGACTTAATAATGCAAGTATTAGTGGACAGCTTTTTTTTTTTTTTTGGTCTGGACACATAATTTTATTGGTGTAGGGTGCTCCTTGTGAGCAAATTCCCTCTTCCAAAGCATCTCTGGAACCCTCCTTCTCCTCCCTGCTTATATCTATAGTTTTTCAGATGGGGGCCCTGCGAGTTTAGGTCATTTGCCCAGTCACACAGACAATAACTCTCAGAGGTTGAATGGAGATTCAAGTCTTCTGGATGAGTTCAGCAATTTCTACCCAAGTGTGCTTTCTTTTAGCCCTTTGTGAACATTAGAGGATTCTGGGCAGGTTGACAACATTATTTGGGTACATATGCTGAAACAGCTATGAATGAATCCAATTAACTGTTCTATCACACAGTCCAGTTTTCTTCTTCATGCTATGTTAAAAAAAAAAAAAGAACCTGGGAATATTTGTTTAATATCTCACTGAAATCAGGATATTATTCTACCATTTCTCTTTTTTATCAAAAAGGAAATGAGCTTAATTTGGTATGATTTAGAATCACAGAATTTTAGAATTAGGAAGGACCACAGAAGTGATGTAGCTCAATGTCCTCAGTTTAGTTTTTAATAATATTTTTTTCCACACATGTAAAAACTTTTTTATATATGTTTTGTTAAATTTTGAGTTCCAAATTCTCTCTCCCCCCCCCCATTAAGAAGGCAAGCAGTTTTATATAGGTCATGCATGTGTAATCCAATGCCCTTATTTTTAAAAAGATGAAACTAAACAAAAGAGAGGTTAAGGCACTTTCTTAAGGTCACTGTAGTTAGTGGTAGATATGAGATGTAAAACCCATTTCCTGACAGTTAGTCCAATTGTCTTCCCATCATAACATACAACTCCTGATTATTTGAGCTTAAAATACATATAAAAATCCTTTGGGGGAGGCAGCTAGATAGACTCAGTGGATTGAGAGTCAGGCCTAGAGACAGGAGGTCCTGAGATTAAATCTGATCTCAGATACTGCACAGCTCTGCAACCTTGGGTAAGTCATTTAATCCCTATTGCCAAGCCCTTCCCACTCTTCTTCATTGGAACCAATACAAAGTATTGATTCTATGATGGAAGGTAAAGGTTAAAAAAAATCCTTTGAACATAACAGCACAGATAAGTAACTTTTTGATAGATATTTGTTCCTCTTTTGGATTAAATAGGCTAAAATTCCTTTTTCTTTCTATGCATTTGGAAAATTTTAGGTGTAGAAAAAGTTCAGACTTTGAATAATAAAATATAGAAGGCCTTTCTACAAGTCAGTTATTTAAAAAATTTCTAAATGTCTAAATTATCTTGCTTCATTGGTTGCTGTACTCCTTGGTGGCAGTGTCTTATACAATGAGAGAGGATTTTTAGTTTAACAACTTTAAAATTGTTTTTTGCTAAAAAGAAATCCTATTTCTGTGTCTTTGCACTGGCTGTCTCTTATGATCAGAATATATTCTTCCTTTTCTTTATTTCTAAGAATCCCTAGTGTAACATACGTGTGCTATGAAACATTCTTATCCCAAGTCTTGCCATCACAGATGTCAGGTTCTCAGAGTGAGCATGGCTGTATCTTCTCCCTCAGTGATCCAGGGGTGCCCTGACAGGTCAGGAGTGACTTTTCTAATGACTACATCTCAAGCTCCTCCATACATTCCTCCAAGATTATAATGGAGATTCGTTTGGCCAGCTAATGTTAAGTAGATTTTAGAAAGGGATATTTACTAAGGTGGTACAAGAATAATGGCACAAAATGCCCCACTTCACCAAAGTCTATGACACATTCTTCCACAAGTACTTACATAGTCCAGGGGAAAGTGGCCTCAGGCTTAAAGACAGCACAAGTGACTAAAGATCACTGGCAAGAATTCTTTCCATTGGGGATCTTCAAGAAGTGTCCCTTGTGAACTGTTTGGTTTCTTTACCAAATTCTCTCTCTCTCCCCTCATTGAGAAGGTGAGCAAATTTATACAGGTCATACATGTGTAATCCAATGCCCCCATTTTTTGGTTTCTTTACCAATCTTATAGACTGGTGAATACAGTGTTTCAACTCTTCATTCCCACTGCTGTTTACACTATTACCTGCTGGTAGGAGCCACCACTGTCCTAGATTATGATGCTGGGTAGAGAGAGAAGTCCAAAATTCTCTTTGTCCTTTGGATCTGGAGAGGTCTTTTCTCTGATTAAAGCGAGATGGGAAAAGAGGATCTGGTTAAGATCCAAACTGAGGTTTTTCCTCTCCCTGCCCTAGGTGGTTTCTTCTCAGTAGGGGCTACCTAGAATTCATATTCATTGAAATTTCTCTTCTCAACTCAGTAATTTATAGATGATTCCTGGTCATGGCTAAGTTTCCTCAGCCCATTGGATTCTGGTCCATTCAAAGCCCTTTTAGTACTTGGTGGAAGGCCTATTATGATTGATTGTCTAAAGATATGATGCCATCTAGTTAATGAGATGGTTTCAACCCTATACTCACACTAGTTTCAGTGGTCAAAGGGTAGGAACAAGTAGTTCTAAAAAGAATTGAAAAGTATTAACAACATGTGAAAGAATATTTCAAATCACTGATAATCTGCAAAAGACAAATCAAAACAATTTTAAGGTTTCACCTCATTCCCAGGAAATTGGCAAGATGACAAAGGGCTGGAAGAGTCAATGTTTAGGGAGGTTGCATATTGCATATAATGTAGATTTTTTTTTTGGATGTATTGATTAGTTTTGCTGATTTCATTTTCCTCTTCTTTTTAAAAATAGTATTTATTTAAAGGATAGGTCTCTGGGAGGGCCATGGGAAGAAGATGGGCAAATCTAGCCACTTTACAAACAAAAGCAATCATTAAAATTAATTTCAAAGGAAATTGAATGATACAAGATTATGAAGATTAACCTAGGACCCCCACCAAAAGAAATAAGGACACCTTCTGTCACCCTTCTTTGGGAGTGAAGGTAGGGGAGTGTGAGTGGCTCATGAGTGTGGAACATTGCATTTAATGTCAGCTTGTTTTTTTTTTTTTCAATTAGGTTTTTTTTTTCCCTCTGAAATATTTCCTTTTCTATTTTCTTTCTTCAGCTCTGCTAAATAACAGAAAGTCAAACCCAGTCTCAAACACTCACTAGTTGTATTTCCCTGGGCAAGTCACTTAACCTCTATTTTCCTCAGTTGTATAATGCGAACAATAAAAGCAGCTCCCTCTCAGGGTCATCGTGAAGATCAAATGAGGCAATAATTATAAAGCGCTTAGCACAGTGTCTGGCATATGGTAGGTATTTACTAGATGCTTGCTTCCTTCCTTCCTTTTTCTCCCTTTTTTCAAATCCAGTTATAAGGGCTGGTTAGAAATACAGGATGAAATCCAGAATGTTTAAAAGAGGAAACATTCTGCCAAGGACGTGAACAATGTGCAGGAGAGATGGGTTGACTATGGGAATTCTTGTCAGGAACTGTTGCTATGGGACCATTGAATACATCCATTTTAAAAATTTAAACTACTGCAGCTGAAGGAAACAGCTTTATCTGTTTGTCTTTTTATTTTCAAGCTTGATTGGCACCTTTCATTGCTATGCCACTCATTTCTGGGAATATTGCCCTCCCCCTCTCTCCAGTCAAGCCCTCCCTAGAAACAAAGTAAAATAAATACAGGATTAAGCAGCTGCTTCTCTGCCCATGCCGTTTTTTGTTTTTTTTTTTCAGAGAGAGCAAGCCTTTGAGCATGCCCAGTTTCTTTACCACGTGGTGAAGAGAGGATCCTTTGATTTCTTACCACGTGGTCAAGTGAGGGTCCTTCGATTGGTGGTGTATGAAGGTATTTTGAAGGAGTCCCTTGGTCTCGGGAGGTTTGAAGCCTCAGGCAGCCAATCAAAAGCGGCTCCCCTCCAGTGTGATGCCATGTTAGAACTGGGCATGCTCAGAGAAGCCCCCTTGACCTCAGACCGTACCTGTGTGTTACTTTGTAACCAGAGCTCTTCCAGACCTGAGTCTGGCAGAAAGTTCAAACTTCTCCTAGGCTGTGGGAGGTTCTCTGCGTTCTGACCCAGTTGTTGCCGAACCTCCAGTGATGGGAGAGACAGCATTTCCCTTGGTTTGGGGCCATGACCGAATGTTCTTTAAGGAGCATTTTTGTACAGTTAAAATCTCTTTCCCTCCGCAAGTCAGTAGGACCAAAAAGGTTTTAAAGAAAGGATCTGTGGGTCAAAGGCGAGTAACATTTCTGTAACTTCTACCACATGTTTTAATGGCACCGTCTGACCATTACAAGCTTCCCCCACAGTGAATTAAAACCGGCAAGCGCCGTGTACATATACACGTATGGAGAAATATTCCAGTAGGGACACCCGCATGTGTGTGTACGTCTGTGCATACACGCAGCGCTATACTGTATCCAAGATCTCGGTCTCCAACATGAGGCCTCTTGACACCTCAGAGCTCCTTAGCCTGGGCTCGGGATCCGAGGCTTGGAGCGGACACTCCCATCCACCGCTGCCATTCCCAAGGGTTTAGCTGCCGAAGACCCACAGACCAAGGACACAAAAACGGTCCTGACTCGGCTCCAGACCGTCCCTGCCACGCAGCTGCCATGTTCCCCTGGGCCTCCCCCGGAGTTCTGACATTTCTAAACTCGCCTCTTGGCCCACTTCGGCTGCGCAGTGCATGCCACCATCCCGTAGGGGAAGCTGTTCTAGTTGGAATCAGCGGCATCCTTCAGCTCTGGCTTTCGGTAAATACTCCCTAGTCCCCTCTGGTTCAGGACCAGAGGAGGGGCACCTCCCTTAGCGCCAGTTTCTGTATGTTCTCAATACGATGAAGAATCAGAAAGAACTAAGACTGAACCTGAACGTTAAGGCCAAATAATAGAGGGGCGTCAATGCCGGGCAGAAGCCTTCTGAAGCTATTCTGTAACACAGAGCCTTTCCTGTGTGTTTTTACATGCAAGGAATGCAATTTCATCCAGACTTACATGATTATAAACATCTACAGTAATTTTTCAGCAAAGAGTTGATTCTGTTTGCAACTTCTCTTTTAATAGGGATTTAATTTAATTATGGAGATCATTACCACCCATTTTAAATGACAGTGGAAAACAGTTCATCTTTTTTTGAAAGTAAGGATTTGACACTAATTACTTTATTTCCCAAATGACGCCCAACATCACTTACATTTTCCCATTCGCTTTTTGTATGACTCTGATTGTTAAACTCCTGGCAAGGTTAGCAGAGGCAACAAGCAGGTTTCTAGCAGTGCCATGAAATATCACTCATAGTTATAGTCTGGCAGGAAATTGCTGGTAATTGTTATTATTAACTATATTGTTCTGAGAACTAAGTTTTCCATATAGAATATTGCAGTCATTGATTTGCGAAAACTGACAAAATTTTGACAATTTTATTTTTTGTAACAGGTAGTTCTCACTTAATGGAAGAGATGAACCAAATTAGATAGCATCATAACCTGGAAGGATCATTTGGGCATGTTGGTTTGGGGTCTGTGAACCCTGATTTCAGTTGTGGCTCTGGCCATAGAGTTAAAGGAAATCCTTAGGGCAGGTTGAAATGATGGTTTCCCCACTTAATAGCTGTGTGACTATGATTGAATCTCTTAATCAATGTAAATCAACTGTAAAATGGGAATAATAGAGATTATTTACATATTCTTTAGGAAGAGTGCTTTAAAAAACAAATTATATCTATTTTAAATATATTTCTTGGCATATGGAAGTAAAAAATCTTGCTTCAATTAGCATTTCTTTTTCCTTTTATCTATTATAAAGTAGTCATATAAGTTCCTGTCTGTAGTTATACTTTCATAATAAAGAGTTTAATATTCTTAGACTAAAATAAAATAAAATAAAATGGGGATAGTAACATGTGCACTATACACCTCATAAAACCATGGAGATTAAAGCATTTTTAAAAATAATAAAGTGACATAGAACTGTGAATTATTATTAATATATGTTCTCTATTATATAAGCTAAATATTAGGAACTCAAATTATGCAAAATTGAAATTAAAAATATATAAGATTTCAATAAAGTTTACTAGTCCCTGTACATTCAAAACTCTGGACGTCATTAATTAAAACCAAATGGGGGAGCAGCTAGGTGACTCAGTGGATTGAAAGCCAGGACCCAGTGACAAGAGGTCCTCAGTTCAAATTTGGCCTCAGACACTTTCTAGCTATGTGACCCTGGGCAAGTCACTTAACCCCCATTGCCTAGGTCTTACTACTCTTCTGCCTTCGAACCAAAACCCAGTATTGATTCTAAGATGGAAGGTAAGGTTTAAAAACCAAAACAAAACAAAACAAATAGCTTATATGCATATGCTTTACAAGATATGAGAAAACACTTTTTGTTTTTGACAAGATAGAATTTAGTCTGTTGTCACAAAACTAGTATTGTCCAAATCTTTATGATGTATAATATCTTTATGCCTTTGAAGCTATACAAAACTATTATGATTCAACATCACAAAATGTTTATTTGGTAAACACTATTCTTAAGTTATATTTTTAATATCAAACCCAACAATGTGATGAATTTTCTAAAAATTTCCATGAGAATTTTATACAAGAGTATATAAGACCCAGATTTCTTATGTCAAATTGGGATTCTTGATCCTGGAGGAATTTCTATTGGGCAACTCTCCCCCAAAAAGTCATTTGGATATTTACTAATAAAATGTTGTTTCTAACATATCTCATTACTAAATGTAATACTGAATGATTCAATTAATTTGCATTGACATTATTATAGACAAAAATAGCAACCAAAGTGAGATGCTTGATGGGGGTCAGGGAAGTCCTGCCTCTGACATGTATCAGAACAGCTTCAACTTCGAACCCTAAACTAGTTCAAATCCTCTTGACTCAAAATTACGTTAATCCTGGTTGGTCTCTGAGCTTGTGCTCGATTGGAACTATGTAGGTTGGTTTTGTGCTTCTTTAGCACTGTGCAGTGGCTCTTTTTATATTTTCTTCTTCTGGAATCAGACAGAATCATTAAGCAAGGCCCCATAATTTTTAAAACAGTCAATGGCATTATTCTATCTTTGAAAGTTTTTTGGGTGTGCATTAATATTAGAACAAATGTATTTTAAACTTATATTACTGTAATATCAAAAGAAAATTAATATTGATCACATGTACTTCAAAGTATTCAAATGCTATATTGCAAATACAAGGAAAACATAATAAAAATATTTTTAAAAATCAAAAAATATAGCTTAGAATCAAAATATTTTGGTTTGGTCTGTTGCAGTTTAAGCAGCATAACTTGCTGCATATTCTTAAGAAGTAAATAAAATGGGAAATCTCCAATGAAAATAAAAACTCCCAAGAAAAGAATTAAGCAGATCCAAATTGTACTAGTGAGTTCAAGGAATTCAAGCTACAGAGATTCAAGCATGCTTTGCAGTAGCATTTTGTCCTCAAAAAGACAGGGAATGGAGTTTGTTTATAGAGTAAACACAAAGAAGCAAAATTTCTAGAGGGAGAACAATTGGGTATTTGCATACGAGAGAACTGGCTACCCCTAGTCTTGAGTCAGGAGAGAGAAGGGGAAAGCACGCTTATTTCCTAAAAGTTTGATTTCAAATCAATTGATTTTAGGCTTTCCTTGCCCTCAAAAGAAAAAAAAAAAAGACCCCAGAGGAGTCCTCTTTCTGTGAAAAAATCCTAAAGTACAGGCATGGGGCTAGTAGAAAGCAGAGGGGCAGGCATGGCTAGAGAAAAAACTTAATAATTTAACTGAAAATCTTTCTTAAAAATATTTGAGAATTCTCTCCCATAGTGTTTGGCCATAATGTGGAGATTAAAATTAATATACAAAACTAAATGTTATATTTATAAAATTTTATTAATAATAAACTAACAAAAAAAACCAACTAACTAAAGATACTAACCAGCCTGCTCCCAAGAGCAAAAAGAGGAAGAAGGAGGAGTTACAGCCAATTCTAAAACAATAACATGACCATGCAAACATAGAGGCAGGTTTAATTATATATATATATATATATATATATACACATACATATTTAAAAATTAAAGATTAAAGGGAATTTTGGGAGATACTAAGGGACTTTTGGGGGAAGACGTCCAAGGTTCAAAATCTCCATTTATATAGAGGGTAGGTGTAAGGGTGCTTTGCTATTGGCTTAGGGGGATCTTGGAGTCTTAAAGTTGGCTTGGGCCAGCTCCTGAAGCAGTAGGTGCTGGATGGGAAGGGGAGGGCTTATTGTTGGCTTGCACTGATCCTCCTTGATGTGGCTTTGAGCTGAGCTCCTCACTCACCCCAGTAAAACAGACCCTCTCTGCCTATCTTCCAACTTGTTTTTTTAGGAAAATTGCTTTACTCCATCCCCTTATTCATTCTGTCATTCTAATATTTTTTTGGAGCATTATTTTAAGGCTGNCTCCTAAAGGCTACTCTCTGCTCCTTGGAACATCAGTGCTGTGCTAGCTGCAAACCCAGATCCTTCTGGTTAAATTCCTTTCACACTTATGAAGTAGGGGGCTTTGCTTCCTTCATTTAAGGGCTTCATATTTATAAAGTTCCATAAGGATGGATTTTGCTCTATCAGTGTCACTTCTTTTTAGTACTAAAAAATTAGTTCATAAGGTTTTTTATTCTTTTCACCTTTCAGTCAATTGCTTGACTATGATGCTATAATTTGCTATAATATATCATTAGGAATGCCTAACTGTTCCCTTTCTTATTTTCATCAAAGATTTCCTCCACATATAATAATATCCTTATATATGTGTATATATGTTGTCGTAGAACATAGGATTTTAGTATCTCCCTGCCAATCAGTCTGTCCTGCTAAACTAAAATCCTATATTTCTACAACAATGTGTATATGTATGTATGTATATATCTATATCTATATCTATATATCTATATCTATATCTATATCTATATCTATATCTATGTATATATATATCTATGTATATATATATATATATATATATACACTTACACATTTTTTGGGGGGANATATATATATATATACACATACATATTTAAAAATTAAAGATTAAAGGGAATTTTGGGAGATACTAAGGGACTTTTGGGGGAAGACGTCCAAGGTTCAAAATCTCCATTTATATAGAGGGTAGGTGTAAGGGTGCTTTGCTATTGGCTTAGGGGGATCTTGGAGTCTTAAAGTTGGCTTGGGCCAGCTCCTGAAGCAGTAGGTGCTGGATGGGAAGGGGAGGGCTTATTGTTGGCTTGCACTGATCCTCCTTGATGTGGCTTTGAGCTGAGCTCCTCACTCACCCCAGTAAAACAGACCCTCTCTGCCTATCTTCCAACTTGTTTTTTTAGGAAAATTGCTTTACTCCATCCCCTTATTCATTCTGTCATTCTAATATTTTTTTGGAGCATTATTTTAAGGCTGATCAGAGAGGATTCTTAGAGAGGTTCAAGCTTTCTGTGCTTCTCCACCATCTTGGCTTTGCCTTTTTTATGCATATGTGTGTATATCTATATATCTATATCTATATCTATATCTATATCTATATCTATGTCTATGTCTATGTCTATGTCTATGTCTATGTCTATGTCTATGTCTATGTCTATGTCTATATCTATGTATATGGCGAATCACTCCAGTACTGTGGCCAAGAAAGCCTCAAATAGGGCCAAGGAGAGTAGCACACAACTGAAACAACTCAACCACAACAACATAATGAGGATAAGAATACCTGTACAACCTAGCAACAATTTAGCACTGTTGGAAGAAAAATGCTAGATATCCATTCAGGAATATTAAATTTCCCATTAGAATGTGAGCTCCTTGAGGACAAGGTCTGTGTTTGCTTTTCACTCTATTCCAAATGCTGAGACTGGTACCTGGCACATAATAAATGCCTATTAAATACTTGTTGGCTTGACATGATTCCTCCCCTTCCCACTGCTCCCCCCTATCCCCAGGATATAGTACAGTGGAATGAACACAGTAGAGGCTCAAAAAGTATTTCCTGAATTATCTAATAACATACATTAAGATATTTTATAAAAGTAGATAGTTCCTTAGAAATTCAAAGATACTGCTTTAATGATGGCAATTCATGGCATGGACAAGGGAAATTTGGAAAATTACTGTGCTTATGACTCCTGGCAGCTTTAATCCTTCCCTGGAACACTTATTACTTGTATTATCCTATACAAATAAACAATTCCTATAGAAATATTTTTGACACTTAAAATAGATTCATTTGTTTGTTAAAAAAATACTAATGAAAAATTTCCTTTGCTGCCCCATATTGTGGGATCACTTGTCTTACTTATTCCCAAGTCCTCAGTCTAATAATGCTACATTCCAGTAAAATTCTGTGATCTTAAAAAGCTCAATTTCACTCTAAAATTGTATATATATTTCACTGCAACAAAAACTGGGCTTTGGAATGAATAAAAGCATATGGAAACTCTATCAGTGAAGGTCAGCTCTCCCCTTGTAAACATAGCCAGGCTGTATCAAAATTGGGACTTGAAGTCAGGTCTTCCCAGGTCCCAAACCAGTTCTCTATCTATTATACCACACTGCCTCTCAAGCAAAGACCTTAGGTTTATAAATTTTAAGGAAAAAATACAATTTTGAAGAAAACATGAATATTTATACTGTTGTAAAAGCTATGAAATGAAAAATGGGGAACACAAACCTATAGCTGGATAATATCAGCTTCATTGCTAGTTACATTTGGCCTCTTCCAGAGTGGCAAACTCTTAAAATTTTAGCAATTCAGTCAAGATTTTATGATTCTTAAGTCAACATAAAGTTTTATCATTGTTGTGTTAACTTTGGAGGTTAATTTTGCTGTCACTTGAAATTTTGACTTTACTATCCACTTTCTTCCCTTTTTTCCTTTTTCTCTCAGTCACATTTTGTTGGAATGTCTTTGGGGAGGCAGTGGTGCATTTGGAGAAGGGGGCAAGATGCTCATTCCTGCTCTACTGCACACTATCTGAATAATCTTTCTTGGTCCCATACCAGACTCTCCCCCACCCCTTTTATATATATATATTTTTTCTATTTTCAAAATTAAAAAAAACTTATTTCCAAGACTTGGCAAACAACTCCTTGAAAAACCAACTTCCCCAGAAAACCACAGATAATACACTAATGCTTTTTTCTATTGTTTGAATGTACATTAGAACCAAAACAGAAAACTGCAACACAAAACACAAATATATAGGCATCTAGATAATGTAAATTTTATATATAATACATTATGCAAATTTTATATATCATATATGTATATTATGTAAATTTTATACATACCTATATCATATAAATTATATATGTCTGTAATATAAATTTTATGTATGAGATAGCATTATAAGGCTGAAATTGGACATATTCTATCTTGTTTTGCAGCATCTTCTAGGAATGTAGCTACTTGATTCATGTAGTATGGACAAGGATCAAAAAAAGAATACACTCACCATGTATACAAATTAGTAAATAGAAGACAATTTGAGAAGGGAGAAAGCATTAACAACTGGAAGACTCAGGGAAGGATTCATGGAAGTCAGACCTGAGTTGAGCTTGGAAGGAAGAGAAGGTTTCTGGGAGGTGGGGTAAGGAAAAAGTTCATTCTAGGCATGGAGAATGGCTTGTACAAATGCACAAAAATTGGCCGTGCAGATATTACTAGTATATGGAATGCATGAAGGAGGGAAATATGAGTTTACTCTGAAAAGATGGGTGGGAGCCAGATGACAAAGGTCTCCCAATGTAGGGAACTGCCACCTTTTTTGGAGAGTGACACGGAGAGAGCTTTGAATTAAAAATATTAATCCGATAGTTGTATGCAAGACAGTTTAGAAAAGGGAGTGAGTAGAAGCATGTTGACCAATTAGGAGGTTATCACGATAATGAAGATATGATGAATGAGGGGGTGGCAGCATGGGTGAAGAGAAGAAAGGGATGCATACGATGTTGTGGAGGTAGAATAAAAAAAATGTTTTAATGCTTAAAAGCTTGACACCTGACAAATTGTGTTGGGGGACAAGAGGGAATAGGAAGGAACAGTAAGAGATAATATTGACTCTAGGTAGAGACTGGATGGTAGTGCTATTGATAGAAAAAGGGTAAGTTGGAAGAAATGTTGAAGTTCCTTTGGACAGGTGAAGTCAAATAACTATCACTCTGAGAAAAAAACAAACTATACACTCTGCTACTCTTCATTTAAATCAGTGATTCCCAAAGTGGGTGCCACCGCCCCCTGGTGGGTGCTGCAGAGATTCAGTGGAGCGGTGATGGCCACAGATGCATTTGGGGGCAGTGAATAACTATAAGGGGCGGTGATAGTATGTGACACGGGGTGCTAATTAATATTTTTTTTCTGGAAAGGGGGCAGTAGGCCAAAAAAGTTTGGGAACCACTGATTTAAATCAAGAATTCCTTAAAAGATATCTTTCTCTTCTTGAATAAAATGACATTTTGGGTGAAACAAAAAAATGAGTAAATTGTGAACACACTCACCACTCTGTTTCTAACCAAAGGGTTAAATTGTGTTCTGACAGCAAATGGCCTTTTGGAGAATTATCTTGTCTACGCCTTGTTAGTCTAGCCTGGCAAAATTTGATAGTTCCAGGATACTGGCCTGTTAACAAATTTTGACTATCCTGTATACAAGGAAAATGTAATTCTGTTCTTTGATAACTGGGATAAGATGACAGACCTTTCAAGATTCTATGAACCAGAATGGTGGCCAAGTTAGTGAAAGTCTGTGTTCAGCACTGGTGGGAAACTACAAAATTCTCCAGAGTTTAACTGGAGTGTGAAAAAAATAATCTTACAAAGGCTTTTAGAGATTGAGAGTGATGGCAGAGAGTGTACCATGTCCTACTGAAAACACATTCTGTTCGTTCTTTGATTTGGTCATTTATATCTGAATTAAAACAAGTGTTGGTCCGTGCTGTTAGATTGGAGCACCATTCTGAACTGGTGGCAGTAATTCAAACTGCAGACATGGTACTCTGGAAGAAATGATCAACTGGCAAACCCAAATCTTCACTGGATAAACTCAGAGCAAATGCTACACTATGATTATCTCTTTAATTTTTTTTTTTAATACTCAAATTCTTTCCTGCAGTATTTATTTTCTAATGTGTATTTCTTTGGTTTGCTTCCAGCATCCTCCAAGTGCCAATTCCATGACATAGTCAAGAAAATCTCCATCTGCTTTCTGTGGCCTTAGTGATCCATTTACCATTACTCATAATCTAATGATGAGTATTGTAAAAAATTTGAATTGCTCACAGAAAGCTTTATCATCTTTTTTCCCCCCAACAATTGTGTTTTGAATAATTTAGATATTCTCAAGTAGAAAAATTCTAATTTAATGATATTTCTTTTCCAAAAATTTAGTGGTGCTACAATATGTAAAATCTCCAAAATTATAATAAAATACATTATTTGATCAACTCAAACAATAGGTTGGTGCTTAATTGTAGCTAATATGAACATCCTAAAAATATTAAATTCTACTTTTCAAGGTTAGATTTTAAATTCTATTTTAGAGTGAGATGGCATTGATTGTCCTATTATTTGCATGGAATTTCAATGAAATTTCTAAGGAAAAAAATATCAACTATCTGGAGGTTGATGGACATATACTAGTATTAATAGCAATAAAAAAAAAAACCCAGACAAGATAGGGAGAGATAATTCAACATTGCCCCATATTGACCTACTAAACCCATCAACCTCATACCAGATGGAATATTCTCAGTGACAGGAAGGAAGTCGTCTGTTTTCCATGGCTCATTCACTTGCCAGATGGTGATGTCTTCAGGCCCCAAGTACTTACTGACTGGGTTGTGTTTGTTCCTTCCTATTCCCACTTGTCTGAGAGACTCAATTCTTCTTTCCTGAACCAATTGCTAGCAACCAAAATATGTTAATAAATCCTTTTAGATTTGAGAGCTAAAAATGATAGATTGCCCCACAAACCATTTTCTCATTACAAAAAACCCCCACAAAAACACAAAACATAGCCCACTACAGAAAAAAAAAACCAACAACAAAGTTTTGGTCCTAAGAGCCAATGCTTGCTGCAGTGAACAGCATCCTTTCATCTTCAAATTCCTTTTCATGGAACAGGCTCACCACAATTGAGCTCAACACATATGAAGCCAAAGGAATGAAGGATTTAACTTTCTGTAAAAATGATGAATAATCCCTTCAGAAAACTGACAGTGATAGACAGATATCTTTGTGAAGAGGTGATATAAAGGAATGCCATTTTGATAAACACTATGATAAATAAGCCCCCAGGAAGTTGGCAATTTGACAGGTTCATATTAAAATGTCCTTGTTCCGGGAAACTTTCCCTTCTACTCAAATATTTTATGTACTCAACCAATAAATCATTTAGGTCAAAATTTATTTGGAAAAATTGTGATTTCTGAACCGATTTGAATATTTGCATAGCGTAACCACCTATCAAAAATATTAATGATTTGTTTTAAACATTTGCCCTTTTACATATGAATGTGTTATGTGGAGGGAATATAAGTTGTTATAAATAATACTCACATTTCTATGAAGAATGGAATGCAAATATTATTATTTTCATTCTATAGACAAGGAACTAAAACTCAGAGGAGTCTAATGGTATCCAAATTCACACATCTAGTACATGTTAGATTTGGAATTCAAAACCAGATCTCCGCTGGCTGCGAAGAACAAGTAGAGTATTCTATACTTATCCCCTCTCTGGGTGCTAGTCAGGACCTGAAGAGGAAAGAAAGGCTCAGAAGTGTCAGGAACACAAATTCTATTCCACTTGTGACACAGATGCATCCCAGGCAAATTCCATGCTTAAGGACCTCAGGCAGCTCTTTGGCATAGTCCTGCACAAATGAACCCACAGGGAAGCTGTCATGGGACAAGGAAAATACAATTATTATAGACTTATAGGGAAAAAAAAAAAGAACCTCCTAGCTGAATTTCTTTTGTAATTGAAGTCAGATCACAAAACCATAGAATCACAGAGTTGGAAAGTGATCTCAAGACAACTTAATACGACTCATCTCTAAAGAAATATTTATTTCATATTATATACAACAATTGATCATCCAATGAACCAAGCATTTAATTACTATGCTCTAAGCACTGTGCTAAGTGTTGGGTATAAAAAGAAAAATAAACAATGGCCCCATCCCTTAAGGAGCTCACATTAAAATGGGAAAGATAACTAGCTAAATACAGAGTAGACTTTATAAAGCTAGCCTTAAAATAGAAGGAACTAGTAACTGGACTTAAGGTAGAGAATATAGTTAGGAGGTTAGTATAATAGTTTTGGGGGGGAAATGAAGAAAATCTGAACTAAAGTGGCAATCATGAGTGTGTAGAGAAGAGGATAGAAGCAAGACACGTTGTAGAGGGGGGGGAATACAAGATTTCAAGACAGATTGGATTCATGGGATGTAGAAGAGAAGAGAATAGCATCGAGGATAACATACGCCAACAGGAACATTTAGAAGAGGCTTGAGTTTGGAGGAACAATAACAAGTTCTGTTTTGGAGTTCTTCACTTCAAAAAAGTCTGGGATGACCAGTTTCAAATATCCAGTATTTGGAGATGACAGATTCTCTCAGGAGAGAAACCAAGGTGGGATTTATAGATTTGGGGATCATCTGAAGAGAGATGATATCTAAACCTTTAGGAGCTGATGAAGTCACCAGGTGAGAGGTTATTAGAGAGAAAAGAGAAGAAGGTTTGGTATAGAGCCTGAGTGAATACATCTACAGTTTCTGGATGAAGATGTAGCAAAAGAGACTTAGAAAGATGGTTTGTCTAAGAGTGTGGAGAGTTTCCCCCCCCACCCTTTATTTTAAAAAACCTTTAAAAAAATAATTTCTGTTATCACAATTCATTGTTAGAATAGATGTTATTACGAAATGTTCAATTTCACTTCATTGTCTATTCCATTTCCATTTTTTGTTGTCATTATGAATCTTGTTATCATGGTTTTGCTTACTTCATTTAAAATTCATTCATATAAGTCTCCTCATGTTTATCTGGATTTCTTATATTAATTTCCTATGTCACAATTATATTCTATTACATTCATATAACATTGTTTTGTCAACAATTTATTACATATGAAGTGAAAGTTCTAGGGTTGATTTATCTAATATCATTTCTATTATGAATGATTTAGAAGAATTTGTGATAATTTATTTGTATTTTTCAGAACTACTTGGTAATATCCTTATAGGAATAGCTCTTGGTCTTCCATGTTTATTAATTCCTTATGTATCCTGGAATCAGACCCTTATCAAAGACATTTGATATAATTCCCCCCATTTGATAGTTTCTTTCCTAATTCTAGCTCCAGACATCTTGTTCATGCATACAAAAAGATTTTTTTATTTCATATGATTGAAACAATCTCATTTCATATAATTAAAATTATTTTTGTAATTTTTATCTCTTATTTGATTAACTTTCTATGTGCTCATATTTGTGAAAGGTACCTCTTTCCATTATTCTCTCGTATTTTTTATTTTCTTTTTTAATGGTGTGTGTGTGACCTTTTTGCCTTTAGGTTGCTTATCTATTTGCAACCAAACCAATTTCAGGTTTCCTCAGCAGTTCTCATGAAAAAGGGATCACTTTCCAAGTGGTTTGTGTACTTGGGCTCATCTAATCATTTTTGTAGTTCTCATCAGTTATGTGGTTTATAGCATATTTTGAGGTCTGGCAGTGCTGTTTTCCCTTTATTTCTACTTTTTTCATGTTTTCCCTTTTGTCTTTTCAAATGGATCTTGGTATTTTATTTGGTTCAGTAAATAATTCCTTGATAGTATGATTGGTATAACACTAAATTTATAAGTTGATTTAGGTAAAATCATAATTTTTATTATCATGGTATGTCACTGCCCAACCATGAGCAGTGAATAACCTTCCAATTATATGTCTTCATTTATTTCTGTAATGTTCTATAAATATTAAATGTCTTAAAGAATGACACATAGACATTTTAGAAACTATATTTTAATATAATTTTTCTTTCACTTGACCTTTTTCAAAACAATTAAATAGTTTTTATGATTTATTTTATATTCAGATAATTTGCTGAGGCTAATAATTGTCTCATTTAGTTTCTTTGCTGATCCTGTGGGGTTTTCCAAGTACATCATCACCTCAACTACTCAGTAAGGATTTGTTCTGAGTTGAGATATTTCTATTCATATTATTTTGGGTAATCCCCAAGGAAACATGTCTTAGCGGGTTCTATTGCACTTCTATGAAGGTATTATTTAAGCACTTTAAAAGGCTGACATTGAGAGTTGCAGTCTCTTATTGATAGTATTCACTTACTCTCATTCTCTTCTAAAAAAAGTGATAGCAGATAATATGGCTTAGGGGAAAGAACAATGGACCAGAAATAAGAATTTCAGGTATTTATTATCACCTATCAAGGCATTGGGCTTTGAGTTGGGGTAACATAGACAAAAATGAAAAATTCTCTACCTTCAAGGATCTAATCCTGTCTCTGCTGCTCACATGCACTATAATCCTGGCTACATCACTTAATCACCTTTAGCTTCCGTTTGTTGCTCTATTAAATCAGGATAATGATGTAACAATAATATTCTCGGTAAAGATCAAATCTGATATTTGAGAAAGCATATTGATCATTTTAATGTTCCAAACTAGCATGAGGAATGATTACTTTATAATGTAAGCAGATATGAATCTGCAATTGCATGTTGAACCAGTTTATGAAAGACCTCAGAAAAGCATTTGAAGGAATTTGGGATGTTTAGCCTAGATAAGAGGGGGCTGAGGGGGATTTCAAGTAGAAGTCTTCAAATATTTTAAGGGGTATCACGTGGAATGACAATTAAACTTGTTCTTCTTGGCTCTAGAGAGCAAAAACTAGGATCTATAAGTGAACGCTGCATGGGCAGACTTAGAGGCAATGTAAAGAAAAAGTTTCTAAAACTTAGATATTTCCCAAACTGGAATGAGTCACTGGAAGTCTTTAAGAATGAACACATGTAGGGAAGGCTGGAGAAGGACCTAATTCATCCCATTCAGGTTCATAGTTATGGTTACTAATTTTGTGTTCCACACCCCCATCTTATTTGACCCCATTTCTTCTTTTCTCTCTCTTCTGTTAGACTTTCCTTGCTCACAGATATTTTGTTTAAATGACTACCTCCCACAATTCACCCTCCTTTTGGTCCATCCCCCCCTTATTCTCCCTACCTTTATATTTCCCTATAGGGTAAGGCAGGTTCCTATAGCTGAGTGTGGGTGTTATTCCCATTTTGAGCTAGTTCTGATGAGAGTATGCTTCGAAAATGTAAGAAATTAAATTTAGGTTTTATGCTAAATATGAGAATTCCAAAGTATATTATGGTCAATGATTTAAAAATATTACAGCTTAAGTCAAAATGACTTTTAGAAGCTTTATTTGCAAAGAGGTAGAGTGAAAGTGGAAAAATGTAGATAAGGAGACATAAAGTACTACCTAACTACCAACCTATCAAATGCTCTTTAATCCTAAAGTTGTCAGACCACAAATGCTAATCCGAAAGGGAATCTCACCAGAATCCAAAATCCTAATTAGGAAGCCGAAATCCAGAAGAGCCAAGAGTCCTGAAGAATCCACTGAGAACCTTCAGAGCCCAGGAGGCTAAGATTGCCAAGAACATCAGCAGAGCTCACGCGGAAGGGAGTGTCCCACCCAAGGGCCAACAAGCAGAGAGGGTCTCCTCTTCAAGGAACCAAGGAAGGCCACTACACTCACCACCACAGGATCCGAGCTAAGAGCCTCCACCTCCCGTCCGGCTCACCAGACCCAGACTCCCCCACTGAATGCTCCAGCTGGCCTTTTTAAAGTACTTTTTTCCAAGTCACTTCCTATTGCTCCCCCACTTTACGGGTACCAAGAGCAGTCTTTCAATTTGCCTGTCACTGCCCAAGGGCTGGGCTGTGGCCTCTGGAGTTGTCACCCACTCTAGCAAGTGACTTGTGAACTCTCATACTTAGTGACTGGCAAGGTACTAAGTAGGGTACTTAAGTTTTTGTTTGAATAACTTAAAAGTTGCTGATTGATAGACAGAGAGTTTGATTCACTCTTCACAATTCACTGCCACCGCCACCACCATTTTCTCCTCCACTTATGTGCCGCTTAATGAGACACAGTTTACCTTCTCTCTCTTCTTTTCTCTTCTCCCATGTGCTCCTCTTTACCATATCCCCTTTTTTATATCAGCCCATATTATTTAGCTTCCTTCCTTCTTTCTGTACACTCCTTTTCATTGCTCTAATAGTGATAAAGGCCTTAAGTGTCTTAGGTACTTTAGGTACCTTCCATATTTTAAGTATCTTGCCTTTCTCAAGTATCTTAATTATTTCAATTATTACCTTTCCAGGTATAAATGTATTTAGTTCAACTTTATCAAAAACCCTAAAGTTTTCATTTTACCTTTTTATCCTTCTCCTTAGTGTCAAATTAGCTCATCAAATTTTCTTTTTAGAGCTGATGTTTTGGTTAGGAAAGTCTGAAATTCTTCTATTTCATTAGTATCAATTTTTTTCTCTTGAAGGATTATGCTCAATTTTGCTTGATATGTAATTCTAGGTTGTAGTCCTAGATCCTTTGCCTTTCAGAATATCATATTCCATGCCTTCTGGTCCTTTAATGTAGAAGCTACTAGGTCCTATGTAATCCTGACTGTGGCTCCTCATCAATATTTGAATTGTTTCCTTTTGCAGCTTCTAGTATTTTTTTTCCCCTTAGTCTGGGAATTCTAGAATTTGGCTATAATATTCTTGGGATATTTTATTTTGGGGTCTTTTTCAAGAGGTGATCATTGGATTCTATTCCTATTTTTTCTTCTTGTTCAAGGATATAAGATCAGTTTTCCCTCATGATTTCTTGTAATAGATGTCCAGGCTCTTTTTTTTTTTTTTTTTTTTTTTTATCACAGCTTTCAGGTATTCCAATCATTCTTAGATTGTTTCTTCTGGATCTATTTTCCAAATCAGTTATATTTCCAGGAAATATTTTTTTCCCTTTTTAAATTTAATTTTATTGTTTCATGCTATATTATGGTTTCATTAGCTTCTATTTGCCCAATTTTAATTTTTACGTAACTATTTTCTTCCATGAGTTTTTGCGTTTCCTTTTCCATTTTTCCATTTGAATAATACTACTTTTTAAAGTGTTGTTTTCTTTAGTGAGCTTCTCCATCCATTTTCATTTGGCTGATTCTATTCCTTAGGGAATTGTTTTCTTCAGTGAATTAAAATTTTTCCCAGTAGTTTTTTTTTTTTGTCAATTCTCTTATAATTTTTAAAAATTTCTTTTCAAGTTCTTCTAGGGATTCTTTTGAGGTCTGATATCCATTCACACTTTTCTTTGAGTCATTGTTGTCCTCTTCTGGGTTCATATTTTGGTCTACCCTGTCAAAAAAAGTAATTCTCTAAGGGCAGGGTTTGGGTTTGTTTTTGTTTTTGATTGTTGTTTGGTTTTGCCTTTTGCTATTTTTCTAATCCTCTCTTCCCCATTACTTTATCTATCTGTTGTGGATCTTCTCTGTCCCTGGGATAGAGGGGGCACTGCTCTAAGCTTGTAAAGTACTCTTCTCTGGTATTTGGGGTAGGACTGGCTGCCATTTTTCTCCATGGGTGCCTGTCAAGGAGGTGACCATGCTGGCTTGCTCTGGGGTGGAGGTGGGAGCTGTTTTGTCAAGCTATATTCAGCACCCTGATCTACCAGTTCCCCTGCTGTTTTGTGCTCTGATCCCCACTCTGCTGCTTCCCTGCCTCTGTAAGCTCCTCACCTGGGGCTTCCCTGCCCCAAGCACTCCACTACTGCCTAGAAGTAAGTAGGCTTCTTCATTGTGGTCCCAGGTCCCCCTCTCTCTTCCCTTGCAGTTCCAGGGCTCTGATGCCATATGGAGAGTTTGTAGTTTTCCTTTTTTTCCACCTGTGTGGAGCGATACGGCTGTTCATTTCTCGCAGCTTTGTTGCCTCTGGCACTCATGGGCTGCTCTAAGATCTTCTGGTTCTCATACATGCTATTCTGCCTGGCTCTCTCCTTTTACTCCAATGAAATGTGTTCCTCCAGCTTTCCTTTGTTTTGAAACAATTTATTTTCTTTTTGTGTGTGTACATGGATTGATTAGAGGGAGCAGAGCATATTTTATTCTGCCATCTTAGCTCTCAGAATATAACTCTGCCCAATCATGGGAAATTTCAAAATGAAACTTCAAATACTTCTCCACCTCCTACTTTTCCTGAACTCCATTGATTTTTCAGAATGAGTATTTAATTCCTCTCTATTTCCTTCAATATACCACCCATAAAATATTGGTTTCTCATCTAAAATTAGTAACTCCCAAGTCTATGTAAGCTTGGGAATACTAGCAATAAGAATAAATTGTTTTAGCTCCAAGAAAAATAGCTGGGGCTGAAGGAGTGTGAAATCAGGTTACACAGTTGGTAAAATTCTTGTGCTTAATAATCAAAATGATATTAAATCAAAGCCTTAAAGAAAGTGCCCTGAAGCTGTAGTTACTTTGGGATAGATTCAGGTTAGCCTTACTTTGGAATCTTTTTAGAAAAAAAGGTCAAGACAGAATTAGGAAAAGATATTTAAAGTAAAGCACCATCATGACACAAACAAACAAGAGATACTCACCTTGTTCCTTTTTTGCTAAACAACTTTAATCTCATAGCCTCATGATTCCCTAATTGCAGGCTTTTGCATTATTTTGCAGTTTGAATTCTATATAAACATCATTCTCAGAAAATCCCTGATCTTAAAGGAATTGACAATCTAACTGTCACTGTTAAAAATAATACTGTAAAGATCTCCTCATGGAAATAGGATTCTGATGTACATGAGATATGGATCATTTACAAATAAAATGAAAGATTTGATGTCTTCTATATTCCTATGGATTGAAAAGATTAAGAGTCTCTCTGTGCCTAAAAAGTAAATAATAAAATAGTGAATGAAAAGGGGCAAATGGTTTAACATCCAGCCTCTCACATGGTTGTCAGTAAATCAATCATTAGAATGTCTGATTCTTGGAAAAAGGAGAGGGGCCACCATATACGTCCAGTGGAGATGACAGGGGGACGGGAAGTAGGGAAGGATTGTTAAAAATTAGCTTCATGTGAGAAGTCTAACATCCCCAGAGGAATAGTCTAACTCGTCCTGTTTCTCTAGTACCACTTTGAGCCCCAAAGCAGCCTATGGCAATGCATGTCAATGCGTTTTCAGATATTCTTTGGGAAGAATCAGAAGAAAATTGGCAACGGACTCCTGATGACTATAATCTGGGAGTCCCTCAGGGAAAGGAAAACAGTATAGAATTTTAAAAAACCAAAAGAACTCTAATAGCCTACTCAGGGAGTCCATAATACAACTCAAGGAGGCTATTGACTCTACTTATGATTTACCTTTCTTATGTGGTTTTTGGAGGTCAAAAATGTCAGAAATGATTTTTAAATATGACAGTCCAAAAGCCTATAAGTTATTATTTTTAACTAGAATTTGTCTTAAAATGTTTCATTAAGAACAACAACAACAAAAAAATAAAATTGGCTATAATGGGATAACTCAAGGATGACTCTTTTAACAAATAAACTGGCTAAAGCTTTCTGAAATTGGTTGGGGGAATGAGTCAAAATGCTTTTGGTAATTAAGGCAAAAGACAATGTTATTTAGATCCATGGCCTAACATGTATTTTCCACTCAACTTTTGTACTCTGTATGTGTTATTGATCATTTTTAGCACTGAGAGAGAAGGCGGCTTAGGGAAGAAATTGTATGCCTCAAAGTCAGAAGAACTGGATTCAAATCCCCCTTTCATGCTGGAGGCAAATCTTTAAGTTTCTGATAAAGTGCATGGACAGAGGAAGCATCCGAACTGTACAGTTTCCCATGCTAACAAATATCCCTTCTAGTCCCTGTCCCTATGTCAATTCATTTACCCTTGACTCCTTCTTGAAGTTCCAGGAAAGGAAAAGTGGAAGTATTGCCTGAAAAGTTGTAGCCAGGATGGGATGATTCGGGCTTTGGTTCACAACACCAGATGGAATGGGTGTGAAAGTATTGGCAGTCATAGTCAGACAAGGTTGTTCTGGGGTCCTTTGGAGCAGCATTTATACCATGAAATGAACAAATATTACAAACCAGGGCTTGATTTCTCATTTTGATTGTCTAGATTTTTAAAAAATGATGAAAAATTTCAATACTATAATGCATATTAATCTGAAAAGAGTCTTACTTCCCCAGAACTGGATGTTAAAACATCTCTAGCACCCACTGCTTCTGGTCCAGCCTACTCATTTTACAGATAAGGACACTCAGAAAGGTGGTGAGTCTTCCAACGTTAGGCAGACATAAAGTGACAGAGGAAGGATTTGAACTCTGGTCTTCCTAACTGTTAATCCAATATACTGGCTGTCTCCTTGGCTATTCTCCTTTAATTTTTTTTTTTTTTAAACCCTTGTACTTCGGTGTATTGTCTCATAGGTGGAAGAGTGGTAAGGGTAGGCAATGGGGGTCAAGTGACTTGCCCAGGGTCACATAGCTAGGAAGTGTCTGAGGCCGGATTTGAACCCAGGACCTCCTGTCTCTAGGCCTGACTCTCACTCCACTGAGCTACCCAGCTGCCCCCTTCTCCTTTAATTTTTGAACCTAAGTTTTCCCGACTATAACCTTGGCGGTTCAACGCCTTCAGATCTTTGTTAAAAAAAGTTTTTAAGTCTAAAATAAAGTGTTATAATATGATATATTGAATATAACATTTCAGCATATTATAATATGGAACATATTAATATAATAAATATAAAAGAATAATATATGTAAAATAAATAAAGTATATTAAAATAATAAAGGTGATAATATTATCATATTACTTGAAGATCCTAAATACAAAAGCATGATTGGTTGCTTCAGAGGTGACCACCCTTCCCCCTCCCCCCCATTAAAACTTCACAACGTTGATTTCTTTGAAAAATGAAGCTTTAGTTTTCCAGGTCAAAGCAATTCAGCCTAGGGCGTGGCTTATAAACAGTGACGTCAGGGGTTGCGCGTGCTTGCACTGTCCTGGGGAGGGGAAGGTTGTGACAGGGCAAGGCACACTCAGGGCTTCAAGCTTAAGGTGGGATCTGGCTAGAATGGGGGGGTGGCGGGAGAGGGGTGGGGGAGTGGGTGTGTGCTGGCGCCACTCCGCTCTGGGGCCCAGGATCACTGTTGCTGGGTGTACTTGGCTAAATTAGAACTGTGTGCAGTGAATCTTGTAAACCGGCGTGTATCAAACACCTACTGTTTGCCAGGCAGGTGCCCTTCGAGCTCTGTCTCCCGCTTCATTTGTATCTCCCGAGCTTAATAAATATTTGTTTGCTTGTCAACCACCAAAAAGCAATCCAAAGCCTCGGCCAGCCAGGAACTTACTTTCTTAATGGCCCCACCAGCAAATACAAAGCATTTATGTAATAAATATGGAGTCTTTGAACATCAGGAGCAATCTGGAAGGGTCTCCGGTTGGACTTGTCATTAAAGCAGGGGCCTGAACTGAGGAGTATTCCAAGAAGAGGGAAAGAAGGGGGGAGAGGAGGAGGCATGCGCCTGCGCAGCACAGATGAGGTGAAAACCCCCCCAAAGTTCTCTCGCCCAAGGTTATTTGGGGTCATGCTGCATGCCTGTGAGCCTCGAAGATCCTTCGCCATTGGCCAGAAAAATGGAGGAGCAGGGAAGGATCTTGGAGAGCCTCAGCAACAGGGTTGGGATAAGTGCTTGGTATGGCGCCTGCGCGGCTCTGCTCTTTTGCCATTGGCTGAAGCGGGATTCGAAGGGCGGAGCATGGGTAAACTAGGTGGCTTCTGTGTAAGCCCTGGGGCAGTCTGCTGAGCCTCGTGCACTGCTATACCTCGTGCACTGCAGGCGAGTGTTCCAGGCGGGCTGTAGCAATTCTGTTCCAGACCCTGAGAAGCAAGGCTGTGCTGACCGTGACCGTGACCGTGACCGTGACCCAGATCCCAGGTTGCTGTTGGTGCCTGCAGTTCCACGGATCCTGTTTTCCTGATGCCGCCCAAGGTCGCCCAGAAGATCCAGTCCCGGCCAGGATCCCAATCCCAAAGGGACCTGACCCAGGTGGGGAGCTCTGAGATCCAGCCCCAGCCCCAGGCGCATGACCTAGAAGTCCCAACCCTGCTTAGCGCCCCGGGGGTCCAGGTTCTGTCCCAGCCCCACGTAGGAGGAATCCCTGAGTTAGAGCCCCAGCCCGAGACCTCCTCTGAGATGGAGCCCCAGCCGGGTCCCTCCTCCAAAGAGCCCCAGTTGGAGGAGGTGCCCCAATTTGAGGAGGAGGATGAGGAGCCCCGACCAGAGGCCGAAGCCGTGACTGCCCAGATCCTGGGTGAGTTGGAGGCGGAGGCGGGCATCCCGAAGCCCCCGTTCCAGGTGGGCGATCAGGTGCTGTGCCTGCATGGCTCACTGTTGTACGAGGCCAAGTGTCTGCGGGTGGCAGAGGCAGCTTGCGGCACTGAGGCTGAGGCCGAGGTGGGTCCCCTTACCTACCTCATCCACTACACGGGCTGGAATAAGAACTGGGACGAGTGGGTGTCCGCCTGCCGCGTCTTCCAGTACTCAGACGCCAACCTGGCCCGGCAGAGTGAGCTGCTGGTGGCACACCGGGCGCGCCTGCCGCCCCGCAAGAAGAGGCGCGGGGCCCTGCGCGCCCGGAAGACCCCTGGCCTGCCGGGGGACCGGGTGGCCCCGCCAGCCGCTCGCCGGAAGAGGAGCCGCGGTGGGCAGCCGAGTGCCCAGGCCCAGGAGGCGGCCAGCTTCCGAGAGGAAGTCAGGGTAGAGATCCCCGAGTTACTGAAGCCTTGGCTGGTGGATGATTGGGACCTGGTCACCAAGCAGAACCAGCTCTACTACCTCCCGGCCGCGAAGACTGTGGACTCCATCCTGGAGGACTATGCCCAGGCCAAGGCGGCCCCCGGCGTGGCCGAGGAGACGGCCTTCGCTGTGGTGGAGGTGGTGGCCGGCATCAAGGAGTACTTCAACGTGATGCTGGGCACCCAGCTGCTGTACAAGTTCGAGCGGCCGCAGTACGCGCAGGTGCTGGCCGAGCACCCTGGAGTGTGCATGTCGCAGATTTATGGTGCGCCGCATCTGCTCCGTCTCTTTGTGCGCATCGGGGCCATGCTGGCCTACACTCCGCTCGATGACCAAAGCCTGGCCCTGCTCCTCGGCCACTTGCACGATTTCGTGGGCTATCTGGCCGAGAATTGTGCCACCCTGTTCAGCGCCAGTGACTACGGGGCGGCGCCCCCCGAGTACCACGACAGAGTCGACTGAGAGCCTCTGTAACAGGGGGCGCTCAATGGACTTTGCGCCCCGGGACCCTGCTCTCCCCGCAGCAGAGAGCAGGTCCAGGCACAAAGTAGGGACTTAATCAATGTTGGGTGGTTGGGATCCGGCGGCTACAAAGGGTTTGGTTTGAGACTAAAAACTCAAGGGAGTAGACGGCTGGGAAGCCGGAGGGTGGGGGAAGGGCAAAAGGAAAGGGTGGGGCTGGAGGAGGAGGAGGAGGTATTGGGAGGTGGGGGGAGTTTAGCTTCAATTCTTAGAACTTCGGGAATAATGGGCCCTGGCCAGGACATGGCGGGTGGGACGCTTCTAGGTCTACCTGTTTCTTGGCGGTCCAATTCTTAAAGACAGGAGGGATAAGGGAGGCACTTGGGGGAGTCGGGCCGGGATGTTTTAGCCTCAATTCTTTGAATGTCTGTAATAATGGTCCTAAATGGGCACATGGAGGGTGGGATTGAGCAAATGGCTATTTGCATTCTTGTGTTTGAAGTTCTTTAAGACTAAGCACTTATAGATCTTCTGTATGTTCATGATGTTACAAGGTACTCTTGACTGCCTGTGTGTTAAGGCTAAAGATTTTCATTTGTACTTATTTAATTTTTTATTTTGGTGGTGGTGCAGAAGTAAATATCATCTCTGAAGCTGGATTGTTGTTCACATTTTCTCTTTGCCCAGATGATTAAAGAATGAACATTTATTTATTTTAAGTTTTTATTTTGAATATTTTCCCATAGTTACATATTAAGAATGAACATTTATGTTTATGCTTCCTTTATTTGTATTCAAATGCTCTTTCTAATAAGATAGAAATTCATTATTGTATATCTACAGTATTCTAGGAAAGTTGATAATTTTAGGAATTGTTTTATAAGTCTTGGAAATAAATCATTTTTTCATTGAAAATGCACACTTTGTTCTGTTGTCTTTTCTTTGTATTAAAATTTTGACCTTTGCCACCATCGTTTTTAGAAGTTATATATTTAATATATTTTTTCTTAAGCACTTAGTAATGCTGTTGAAGTACCTCCCTTCAAGGCTAGATTGACCTGCTCCTTACATGAAACATTCAGTTCCACCTGCTCCAGTTAAATACTATCTTCCTACCTTGTAAGGTTCTTATGAGGATCAAATGAGACAATTGTAAGCACTTAGCAAGTACCTTAGAAACAGAAAGCACTACTTAAATGTTAACTACTACCAATATTTTTTACAATAATACTAATTATTATGGATATCTCTAGGATGGATTCCAGGGTCTTTATAGGTGGGAGGTAGAAGAGTAGATCCCAGTCCTCCACCAGATAATCAATATTGGATATTAGATATGATGATTTGGAAGCCCCAAGACCTGACTTGTACATAAATTCCCTGGCCTCTCAGTCAAATACTTAGAATCATTGTCTTAGGGGAAAATAAAGTTATTTTTTTTTTTCCATTTCATTCATGCTTGGGTCCTTTACCAAACCATTTAAAACTAAGAGCCCCCTAGATGTTTCTAGGGCTGTTAAAAATTGCTATGTAGGTAGGGATCTGGCCCCATTAGGATCCTAGTAGTTATATAAAAAAAATATATACATATATATGTATATGTATGTATATATATATATACACATATAGTTTATTTTTTCAAATAAATATTTTTACATATTTACAAATATCTATACAAAATATCTATATAAAAATATTTTAATGGTGTTAACATCTTTGTTAAATTTGAACTTTCCCAGTAAAGGGGACAGCAACTTTGTGAATCCATGTAGGACTTGGGCATCAGGCAACATACTGGGAAGCCAGAACTCACTTGTTGGAAAGATGATGGAAGGTCATCTATAATGAGAGAATTGTTAAAATAATTTTGTAGAGAGTTTAAATGGCTATAATTAAGAAAAGAAGTTGTTATACCCAGAAGTTGATGCTTAACACTTGTGCCAATTAATTGCCGATTGTATGAGTGGAACAGCATACACGTATGCTTCTTAATTAAAATATTTGTTGTGTCCCAGGCAGGAAGAGTTACTTAAGTGTGACTGACTTCCTCCCTCCCAAGGATGTTCCATCTAGAACATGTTAATATTCATTGATAGATGGAAGTAGGGTTCTTAGGGCCCTTCCAACTAACATTGTATGAAATATTCAAAAAAGAATATTTAGATAACTCAGGTCATTTATTTATTGAATAAAATTGTGGGGAAAAAAAGTGCATTAATTTAATTCATGTAGTTTTGGGTAGTGGTTGGAGCTGGCCTCACACTGAAGAACCTTGGGTTCAAAGTTCCCCTCTGACTAATTAGATGACTCTAGGAAAGTCCTAACTTGTCAGTGTCTTAGGCCTGGAAATTCAAATGAGTGGGTTCAGAGATTCATTATCAGGAGATCCTTATGCCAATAAAATTGCACACACACCCCCATCCCCCCCCCCCCACACACACACCCTTGCAATAAGCTAGTATTGGTTTATAAGGCTTTATTTTCTCTGGTCAGAAGGATGAACTTCTGGCAGATTTTATGCCCATTGGCAGAAAGAAACACTGCCTTATTTCCAGGGTGGGAAGGGATGTGACAGATTCCCCCAGTTAGAGGATCCCCCAAGGAGACCATTCCCTAACATAGTGTGATTCCATTTGACACAATGCACGAGAACCTGCACAGAGATCCTCTCTACCTTACATGGTAGTTGCATTCTTAAAGTTCAAAAGTTTTAAAATTAAATCCTATTTTTTTTAAACTTCTGTGTATTGGCTCCTTGGTGGAAGAGTGGTAAGGGTGGGCAATGGGGGTCAAGTGACTTGCCCAGGGTCACACAGCTGGGAAGTGTCTGAGGCTGGATTTGAACCTAGGACCTCCGGTCTCTAGGCCTGGCTCTCAATGCACTGAGCTACCCAGCGGCCCCTTAAATCCTATTTTTAAAGAATTTTGAAAGTTTGACTAAAGAAATTGTGTGATTAATCCTTTAATAGAAAAGAAGGGATGATGCTTGGTATAGAGAGCTCCCAGGAGAGGAAATCCCTCTACTGAAGAGAGCTGACCCAGATGCTGTCCTTGACAGGTTCAAGAGAGGCAGCTGAGGCACAAAGATAAAGGTTTGGGGGTGGGGCATGGCCTTTGTGTGTGATGGGCAGGCCTGTACCCTATTGATCTCCTTGGCTTTGAGATGAGTTCTCTCACCATTATGCTTTGCTGCCTATTAGTTGATGTACTTTTTATTGCATTTTTGTGCCTTTTCTTTTTTAAACCCTTACTTTCTTCCCTGAATTCAATACCTGCATATTGGTTCTAACACAGAAGAGTGGTTGGGCACTTTTTAATGATTATTGACTCACTCACTGATCAAAGCTGCTCCTAACTCTAAAATTCCATGTTTTAAAATATATTTGTAATTTTTAAAAATTGCAATAGTTCCATAATAGGTTCCTTTTTAAAAAAAATGTGGTTGTGGGGATAACAGATTGGCTCAGTGGATAGAAAGCCAGGTCTAGAGATGGGAGGCCCTGGATTGTAATCTGGCCTCAGATACTTATTAGCTATGTGACCCTGGACTGGTCACTTAACCCCAATTGCCTATCCCTTATAATTCTTCTGCCTTAGAACCAATGATTCTAAGATGGAAGGTAAACATTTAAAAAAAAATGAGGTTGCTTGAAATCTCAGTGCTACAGATTTGAAAAAAAAAAAAAACACGCCCAGTGCTCTGTCTTCATGCTTATTGGCCATTGTTGTCTGTGAGTATAACTGCTAAAAGAGAAGGGTAGCCTTCTGACCCTCCTTCTCAGCCAGAGGGATATTTCATGCATTGTGAATAGTCTTGAGTCAATGTGGATTCAGCCAATCAATCATGCCCAAACCACAAGTATGGCCTGCAATGAGGTCTTCTAAAGACATTGAGGATAATAATGTATGGATACTAAATCCTGGGGAATGGGGGAAAAATATGGCTAGTAGATGTGATATAGACATAAATTTTGAGTCTGAAGGCAATTTCAAGGCCATCTAGTCTACCCATACCCCATTTTCTATAATAATAATAATAATAACCATTTATATACCATTAGGGTTTACAGAGCACTTTATAAATATTTTATCCCCAAAATATGCCTGGGAGAGAGATGCTATTATCATCCATATTTTACAGAGGAGGAAACTGAATCTAGTCTAGGAGAAGTGAAATAATTTGCCCAGGGTCATCCAGCAAGTGAATGTCTGAGGCTGGATTTGTAGTTCTGTCTTCCTGACTCACAGCAGTGATAGAATTTGAACCCAGATCCCCTCGCTCCATATTGTTTCCCCTGTACCATGCTGCCCTTGTGCACTTGGTGGCCTCTAAGATAATGTCTAAGGGGCCCTCGAGCTGATGAGATCCTCTATACCGGGTGCCATTTTCCAGCACGAGTGCTGCTCCTAGTCACAGAGAAAGGGAGGTTGGACAATGTTGGGGGGGGGCGGAGATGGAAGGGTGGGAGGAAGGATCCCAGGAAGTTTTCTGGGCTTGGGAGGATGGGGCAACCCATTCTATGTTATCCCGAGTCTGTGTCCATGCGGTACCCACTGGGTGTCTGTCCATCCTCTGTGCCCCTGGGGAAGAGGACCCTGTCGGTGCCAGTCCTGATGGCGGGCAGCGGGGGACAGCCTTGGGGGCAGCAGATTGCTTAAGGAAGGCACCCAGAACTGCAGAAAGAGCAGTTTAGCCTTGTTGAGCCTAATTGGGGGTGGTCAGTCTCCTAAAGACAAAGGGCAGTGGATAGAGAGTGATGGACCTGCTGAGTTCAGCCCAGGGAGACCCTGGCCAGGTCTTTTACCTTTAAGTGCCTCAATTTCCCTCATTTGTAAATAATGACATATATTATATACACAATATATAAACATACATAATACATGGAACAGACATACATGATGCATTTACACATATACGATGTGAAATATAAATGTCTATAATACACCACATATACGCAATGCATGGCACATTTACACCTATACTATATATAACACATTAACAGAGGCAACACATGACATGCTGACATATAATATACATTTGCTATATGAAATTATTGTATGTGATATTGATTTTTATTTTATTATATAATGACTACATGAAGTATTAATGCATATATCATGACATTAACATATATAATGGCTGCCATATTGATATGTGCAATATGTGATATTAACACACGCATGCTCATTCCTCACAATCACTGTGAGAGATGGATAGTGCAGGAAATATTATCCCCATTTTAAAGAGAAATAAATGGAGTCTCATAGAGATGAAGTGATCTGACCAGTCGTATGTGTCTAGCAAAGGACAGATTTTCTCTGGACTTCCATCCAGATTTTCTAGCTGTGTACTTTTTGCTATACTACAACTGGGGAAGGAACCAGATGGCTAATTAAGTTCAGATCTGAGTGCCTGTCTCTAAAGATTCCCCAGTTTCCATTTTTCAAGGAATTCTCTGAAATAAAAATAAATAAACACATACATACATAAAAGGGGGGAAAGTACTCTTAAAAAAATAATTTATTTTGTTTTTATATTTTAAATCTCTTTCTCAGACACACAATTTTCCCCTAGTAGAGAGAGTTAAAATATTTTGGTTAATGATTAGAGAGGAGACTATACAAATAAGGGAGATTTTAGAAGGAGGTTATTTGATTATCAGTATTCCAGCTCCCGACGTGGCATTGTGGTTTTTCTCATTGAGGCTGGCATGCGTATTTTTACATGAATAATAGAAGATAGTAAAATTGATGGGCCAATTCTTTTGTTGGAGCAGTTATGAAATGAAAAGACAAAAATCTACAAGGAAAAGTTATGGGGGACCCCCTTCCCCCCGCAGCCCCAACATTTCTCTAACAATAAAAAAATGAAGTTTCCTGGCCATTTACATTTGTCTCCAGCATCATGAATATTAGATCAGATTAAAAAAAAAACCCAAAGCAAAAACCCATTGATGGTTTCATAAGGCAGCCCATTTTTGATAAGCACTGTCAGGACTGCTGTAAATATCAAAAAGATTTATGAATTAATTTTCATGCCTAAATGACAAAACCTCTGGCACATCGGAAGTTTCAGCCTCCCAGTTAAACATGTTTCTTTAGCATTCAAGATGCTCCCCATATTTTAGTGCAAAGATGAATGGGAAATGTATTTTTCTGTTGGGAAGAACAATAATATAGTCTTATAATTGGCCTCTGGGGGCATTATAGCAGAATAAGATGGACTCCTTTTTTTGTTATGTAGAAACAGAGTGGGGAGTTTGCAGCTCACCTTTAAAATTCTCTTAATATTTGTGTTTCATAGGTTTTCCATAAGGCAAATGTGATCTTTATAAATGGGAAACCATGCCTTTGTATGCTTTATTTATTTACAATGAGGAAAATGTATATGCAGATTAAATTTAAAAGTGTTGTCTCCTTACCCCTCCCCACCTTTTTTTAGAATGGGATTTTATTTTTGTTTAAGAACAAAAATAAAAAGAAGAACCTTTACCTTTTGTCTTAGTATCAATACTGTGCATTGGTTCCAAGGCAGAAGAGAAGTAAGGGCTTAGCAACAGGGGTTAAGTGACCATATTTGAACCCAGGACCTCTCATCTCCAGGCTTGGCTCTTTATCCACTGAGCTACCCAGCTGCTCAAAAGTGGGTTGTTTTAATACAAAAGAAAGGCATAAGCTAATTTCCCCCAGCTGTGCAATGGGCATATAGGTATTGGTTATCTATGATTATTATTGAGTGTGGTCCAGATTTGCCATTTCTTCAATATAGAGAGGGATCCATGGTGAGAAAATTCCCTCTCCCACCCCCATCAGCATCTCTTCTGCAATTTAGTCTTAGTTGTTTGGCAGACACTACGAGGTTAAGTAAGAGCAGCAGGAGGACCCCTGGGTCATCCCCAATTCAAAGCTAAACTGAGAGTTTCTCAGTCAGGCTGATGATCTCCTCTGTGGTTTGTTTGCATCTTTTCCCAGCTCAAACCAATGATGTCTTTGCTTCAGGATGCTCTCTGGTGAGAAAACAGCTTTCAGCAAAGCCCATTGGCTGGGGGCAGCTGGGTGGCCCAGTGGATGGAGAGACAGACCCAGAGGTCGTAGGTTGAAATCTGGACTCAGACACTTCTTAGCAGACACTGACCCATGGATGGCCCTCTTGCCTTAGCCCTTATCCTTATCAGTTCTGCTTTGGAACTGATACACAGTATTATTTTTAAGACAAAAGGTAAGAGTTTAAAAAAATACAAATTGGCAACTTCTCTGCATTTGAGAAAACTTTGAGAAGTTAAAGGTCAGGGTCCCGGTCAGGACTTGAACTCTAGTCATCCTGAATTTGGGACTTGCTAAGCCAAGTCTCACACTCTGTGCCATAACTTCCTTTTTGTGGTGTTTGTTTTTCTGGTTGAGATTGGTGTTTTTCATGTCACACAGTCAGTAGGTATTGTTGGAGGGATGGGGGGAGGGTCCTGGAACCAGATCTTATGGACTTTCAAACCATTTTCTATTCAATAACCAGAGCTGTGCTGGCCCCAGCTCCTACTACTGGTAGTTAAGTTTTCAGGGTGAGCATTGATACCTTGGAAATCATCAAAGGCTACAAAGCAAGGCTCAATTTATTATTTTGTCTGTGGTGTGAAGGAGAAAAAGCTAATTGTGCAGATTAAACTTAAAAGAGTGTTTCCCTCCCCCCCTTTTTTTTTTTGGAGAGATGATTGTTAAACATATATTAATATACTACCACTCCAATAGTCCATGAGGTCTCCCTATTCTATGACTCTTTATTTCTTTATTTCTTTCAAATCTTAGTCTTCTGACTTATAATTCTAAGAGAGAAAAGAGGTAAGGCCGGGCAGTGAATATTAAGGAACTTGTCCAAGGACATACAGTTAGGAAATGTCTAAAATCAAATTTGAACCCAGGTCCCCCTATCTCCATGTTTGGCTCTCTGTCCACTTTGCTGAGCTAACAATATGGCTTTCTATTTCTAATCACACATTAGGCGTCTGAAACTTTGATATTTCTAGACTAGCAGCTTCATAGGATCATTGGCTTTAGAACTGAAAGAAAGTTTACAAACCATCTAGTCCAACCCTCTTATTTAACAGAAGGGTAAACTGAGGCTCAGAAGTAACTCACTCATATAACTCAAAGGGTTATATGAATAGCAAACAGGAATGTAAGAATTCAAGCACATCCTCTCAAATTGCAAATCTCATGTTTTTGTTCTTGTTTTTTTCTCCTCTAACAAGTCATTGGTCTCAGTATAGCATGGTGCCAAAGAAAATATCCTCAACCACTTCAAGTTCAGAGAGGGTTGGTGGTGTCATTGTTGCCAATATCGATGCCCAATTTATATTGAGCAGATCTTCTAGGAAAGGAAATTCTGGAACAAAGACTCATTGCTCATTTATCTTGATTTGAATAGAAAGGAAGAGTTATTTTTATTTGATATACTTTTAATCTATGAATTTAGAATAAATCTTTCCCTATTTTTCAGTTTTTTGGGAAAAATATTCTGTTAGCAACTTGATTAAGAATGAAAATGTTATCTTGTAACCATGGAAAAACATTCTAAATTAATTAAATAATATGAAAAAAAGAATGAAAATGTTTCTTATTGATTGGTTTTTGGGGCTCCCTAGCCATCATCCTCATTTCCCTCCCACCCCCCACTCCTATCTGGGAATCTGATTAAGAGAATTTTTGTTTTGTCTTGGAAAGACTCCACAGTTTCCCAAATGTCTCTGTATTTTGCACACAAGAGCCTTCCTCTCCACTCTTCTATATGTGCTATCTCCCCTATTAGAATATAAACTCCTCGAGGCATTACAAGGACTACCTGCATGTATTTGTATCATTATGTTTGCACATGGTAAGCACTTAAGAAACGTTCTGTTTAGTATGTTCTGGACACTATACCTATTGAGGATAGAGACAAACCTGAAGAAACAATACATTCTTTCAAGGGGATAAAACATGTATATGGATTAAAAAAAAAAACTCATGACATTCTCTATTTTCTTTAAATTCATAGCTTCCAATTTAGAATCAATAGTATTGGTTCTAAAGCAGAAGAACAGGTAGTGGGGGTTAAGTGACTTGCCCAGGGTCACCCATCTAAGAAGTATCTATAGCCAGATTTGGACCCAGGACCTCCTGTCTCCTGACCTGGCTCTCAATCTACTGAGGCATCTATTTGTCCCTATAACATTGTTTTACTTTAGAATAATAACATTTAGGAATTCGATAATTTAAAAAGTAATAATTTTGAAACTACCAGTCCAAAAAAAAAAAAGAGAGAGAGAGATGGGGGTGTAAAGGGAACCTCTTCCTCCTAGGGTCCTGAACTTCCTACTTGCCATGACTCAGAACACAGGGTTACAGGTCTGGGTCAGAGAGATTTTGATTGGTTCCTGAGATGTGTTAAAGCAGCCCACAGTGAAAGGAAGTGACATGGAGAAAAAGGGGTTTTTGGACTATAGTTCTGGGCTGGAGGCTCTCTCTCTGGAGGTTGGTGGCTGAGGGGGAAGACATTCTTGTGGGCTGGTAGACTAGGAAATTTTTTTAAATTTCTTTCCTTCTTTATTTCTTTCTCAGACTTTTAAATTGTTAAAAGCTAATATCATCCTCGTGACTTAAGGGTTAATTATTTTTATAAAGAGCAATCACAATCATCTTTTTTTACTAATATTTTATTTCCAAACAAATTTCTAAATATTACATTTAGCATATTACATTCGATATAACAGTAATTTTTCAATATTACAGGGGAGAGATGGGGAGGGTTTTTGCGGAACACCATTCACCCACACAATAAAAATCAGTTTTTTAAAAAATTGAATTTCTCAGTTTCTCATTTCAAAATGATTATTATCCCAATCCTAACATTTATATGAATGAAAAAAGCAGCTTTCATACAAACCCCATATATCTTTCAGCTTTTCTTCTTTTCTGTCTCTGTGATGTCAAAATGACAAGAAAATTCAGTCAATTAGTTATTTTGTCTTGATCATGACAGATTTTTTCACTTTTCACATAGCCCCTTGGGGTTCATGGGAACATGCCCAAAACAAAACAATAGAAACGACAAACCTCTCCCTACCCTTCTCTCCTTGCCCAGAATGAGATAGAAAATCAGACCAAAGCATAATAAACAGGACAGTAGACAAAAGACAAATCATTCTTTCCCTTCAGAGTGCAAGCTTAAAAATTAATATATAAGATCTCCAAGTATTATATTTAAGAAGATTTATTAATAATAACTTGAAGTAAAGGAAAATAAAAAGCTGGAGGAAAGAGGGAGCTAACCAAGAGAACAAAAAGGCAGGCTTACAGCCAACGTATATACAATATGTGAGGATGTAATGTGGGGGAGAGAGGAAAAGGAATTTTGGGATGAGAAAAAGAATTCTGGGAGATCAAGTCCAAAGGTTCAAGATTTCTAATTACACAAGATAAGTCCTAGACCAGTGATTTCCAAAGTGGGTGCCACCACCCCCTGGTGGGTGCCGCAGTGATCCAGGGAAGCAGTGATGGCCACAGGTGCATTTCTGAGTTCAATAAATAGTTTCATAGTTTCAAAGTTCAATGTTTCTAATTTACACCTTTCTTTACTATATTTTATGAAAAAGGTAGAAACATTAATACATATATCTTTCCTATTAAATGCTAGTAAAATTAAAAAAAATTAGTTTCTGGGGGTGCTAAGTAATATTTTTTCTGGAAAGGGGGAAGTAGGCCAAAAAAGTTTGGAAACTATCCTAGACAAATGGCTCAGTCTCTGATTCAGAGATATCCCTGCTTTTGGGCAATGTGACCAGCAGGCTCACAACTATCCATCTGTTAGAGCTCCTCTGTTGTTTTATTTCATATAGGTAGGTGTGTGGGTGTTGATGGGCACCATCCATAGGTGTAAGGCTTTTAATGGCTCTACTCATTGGCGTAGGGTCTTTCTGCCACTTGGCCATAGAATGATGATAATAACTCCTATTTCTATAGAGTCTTGAGCTTTACAAACCATTTTCTGAGCAAGCCTGGGACAGAGGTGGTCCTAGTAATTTTATTATCAGATGAGGAAATGGAGAGTCTGTCTCACCCCTTATGCCATGACTGGTTAGGAGAGAAAACCTAGAATCTGAACTCAGATTTTCCTGATTTGGTGTCCAACTTTTCTGTGTACTTCACCCAGCTATCTCAGCATTTGTTAAATCTTCAGTCTTCAGGGTTATCATCATTGTAATAAATATTAACAAATAATATCTTCCTTCACGTCTTCATCATCATAGCAAACAACCGATGCACCTTCACAAACAACCACTATGGGGAGCATCATTCCAATTTCAGGGAAACTGTATTATCCCTGTTTATTTACTGAGCTGATAGGTGAGATAAGAGCACTGACACATTTAAATGGTATCCTGCTTCCATACGAAGAAAATATTAAGCCATCCAGTGTCAGACAGTTTCAATGCTCAAATGCAAAATTAGCCTCTTGTTAAGCAGAAGACAACCGCTCGATTCCCCACTTCATTCCATGGGCGCAGGAAGGGGTGCAGTTTTCCAAAAGAGACATTTTTGAATTTCATGTGTCAGACACATACGAATGGGAGCATGCGGTGAGATTGCTTTGTTTACTAGCTGCTGGTCAGCCGCCTTGACCACTGGTCTCCAAGAGGTAGAACGGACTTCCTGGGATTCAGGTAACCACATTGGCATGTCGAGTTGAAAAGGTAAAGTTTATAGACTTATCTCAGCATGGAAGGATCACAAGACACAGCCAGTCTCTGTAAGAGAAAATTCGTCATTCACTCGATTTGTCTAGAGTTAACCAAAAAAAAAAAAAAAAAATGGTACAGGAAACCATCCAGCCTCAGCTGGTGAGGGCTAGCAATGTCCAGATCCATATTCTTTTATATAAAAGGACTTTTAGAGTGCCACCGAGTACCTTAATGAAGGGAAAGCCTGATGCTTGTGTCCTAGTACTGATAAAGTCATTCTCCTGGATTGAGAAGGGCTGAAATCATTATAACTAGTCAGATTCATGTAGAATCTCATAGGGAGGTACACTGGATTTTGAGAGGGAGAATATAGGCTTACATACATCTATGTACATCTACATGTTGCATATATACATAATACATGTGTATGTATGACCATGATTAAAATGAAGGTACATTGAAAGACGATCTGAGCAAAAACAATTTATTAGCTTCGCAGTAACTAATAAATTGGATCGGTGGTCTCTCTCAGTGACCAAAGACCCTGAGTGAGGGCTATATCAGTTAGCAAGATGACAGCCAAATGTCCCCTACAATGTGTGTCTTCTTATTAAAAAAATCTTTATTTTCTGTCTTATATTCAATACTGGATATTGGTTCCAAGACAGAAGAGCAATAAGGGCTAGGCAATGGGGGATAAATGATTTGCCCAGGAGGTCCCACAGCTAAGAAATGTCTAATCCCAGGTTTGAACCCAGAACCTCCCATCTCCATGCCTGGTCTAAGCGCAGATTTGAACCCAGAACCTCCCATCTCTATGCCTGGTCTAAGCCCAGGTTTGAACCCAGGACCTCCTATCTCTATGTCTGGTTCTTAATCCCCTGAGCCATTTCGCTACCCCTCCATGTGTGTCCTCTTCAGATTGCTCTGACATTAGAACATCCCAATAATCCTGACTGGTAGTCATTATGAGGAAGTGAGTTCAGAGTCTCCTTGGCTCTTCCCATTATTTCTTCCTTAGGAGAAGGGAGTAATCCTCAATGGAAGGGATGAATCTGCAGGCTAGAGTGAAGTCCATAGTGGCTTTGATTGAATCAACTCTCCTTTGAGTTAAGTGGGGGGGTGGATGAGATTACAAAAGTGGATCACTCAAGTCTAGAGATTCAATTCACCATAGAACTGAGTCCTGAATGGAAGTCATTAAAAGGCAAAAGCTTGAACTTTATTTAATCAAGCTTCTCTGGAATGTAGGTGGAGGGTGAAGTTATGAAGGAGTTTGGACTTACATGGCTATTAAACCCAAGGCAGCTTGATAAGTCTTAAAAAAGGAATGAAAATCAATTTTGAATTTTTACAGTGTACACTTTTATATATTCATAACTCTTGAAGGGGAGAGGAAAAGAGTCACATTCATTCTGCATTCTTTCAATTAATAAATTAAGTTAAATTTAATATATACAGTTTCAAGAGAATTTAATTTGTTATATACACACATATATAGATACATAGGTATATATGTACATATATGTGTAAACACACACATATATTCTCTCTCTCAAAGAACATTAGCACTAGGATACAAACAAAATTATTTCCCTCCATTTGAAAGAAAAATTCTTTCCTTTTGGACCTTTATTTTACTTAGGAGGCAAAGCTCATAACAAAAAAAAAAACTAAACTAAAGGAAGTTTATTAAAATACATCAAGTAGCATCATGTGGGTGGGCTAATCATTGGAGATCAGCAAAACTTTCAAAGTAAGTCATTTTTTATAATACAACTTTTTGTAATGAGATAAAGACAATTCTGATAGGTTTACATCAGCAAAAGAGGTTAAACCTTTGCATCTGAAGTCTCTACAAAACAAGTTTCCATGAAATTTGGACTGCCAAAGCATTAGCTTTTGAGAGCATGTTGGAAATAAAAGGGAAAATGAAATGTTGAACTTGTGTTTACTTTTAGTCCTAGAAAGACTCTACAGGAATTGTGTGGTTTGGACATTGGAATAAAGAAGAGAAAAAAATAATTTGCTTGCCCTTTTCCAGCAAGGAGTAAGGACTTGCCCTTTGGGTTCTGAGAGGGGTGGAATGTAGCCGTCCAAGTAGAAAAGGTCTTGACAGCTATCTAATTGTCTCTTTTGTGTCTTGACCTGGGATGGCTATTTTTCCTTTCCAACAGAGGAACTCTAAGAGTCTTGATTAGCCCTTGAGGTATATTTGACCAGAAAAGTCTCACCAAAGAATGATGACACTCTTCTAAATGTTGAAGCAGCAGATGGCAGCTTCAGCATGGCAGCAGCAGTTCAGCTGAGATTCAGTAGCCACAGTAAAGTGTTAACATCTTAGCAAACGTGAATGCCAGGGAAAATGGCAGAGAAGTCCAGGATGGAAGCTTCAAGGCTACAAGATGGAATGTCAGCAGACAGATAATAGATGGAGAGGATGTGAGAATGAGTGGGATAAGCAACAAAGGCAGATCTAGGGGCTGCAGGAAGCAGAACTGTTCTTTGAATGAGATTTCAGTTTCCTCACTTTAGAAGGGGAGTTTTCTGGGGACTATTTCCTCCACCTTTGAAGAAGTTTGTCATTATTACTTCCTTTTGTATTGGAAATAGAGGAAGACTGAAAATTATTCCCCTTGCTTGCTGTCTATGTTGCCTACGTCTTAGTTAAAATACTTCTTGTTCCATCTTGGTCTATTGGATTGCAATGCACCATATTCATATAATTGTTATTATTTCCCAAACCCCTTGAATTGATCATGGAGTGGCAAGGAGTTCAAAGATCAAGCGGACTCTGTAGTCCTTGGTTTTGAAACAATCTTGCAAGGCAGTTCCTGCAGGTATTGTCTATCATCCCTATTTTACTTCAATGCTTCAAAAATCCCTAATTCATTTATCATCCATTAGTGAAGGTCTCTGCACTTTGGGAGATGATCTAAATGTGTTTCTGACTAAACAAAACAAAACAAAAGGTCCATAGTTCAGTTAAACTTTTGGTAATAAACTTCTTCCAAATGAATCATTTTAGCCCTTAGGTACTCAGTCCAGCCCCTGGGCTGGCTCATGAAACTTCCAGTTTGAGGAAGGATGGACACAGAGTCCTCATAAAATACTTTTTTTTCCTTCATTTGTTTTTTCTTCTACTTTATTTTTCATTCCTGCCATTGTGGCAAAACCCAAACCAACCAAACTAAAACAAACAAACAACAACAAAAAAAACCAGGCCCTAAGATATAAGCTTTAGGTTATATCTAGGGTCTTCTTCATGCCATGAGGAGTCAAAGTGAGAATTGTAGGGAATGCTCCATATTACACATGGGTATTGTTTTGAACCTAAACTGTCAGAGATATCATATGACTCGCCTAATGCTACTAAAGAGAGGATTCTGGGACAAAAATCCCAGTCTCTAGGCTCTGAGCCTAGTTTCTTTCAACTATACAAAATACTGCCACAGAACTAGAATTATGTTGGTTTTGGGACCATGATGTAAATATAGTCTTAATCTGCTTTGCCTACAACCCTAAATTGCATTTCAGTTATGAACTTGGAGTCACCAAGGATTCATTTTCCTTTTGAAGGTTAAAATTGTTCCTATAGGCTGTGTTAAATTTTATTAATTTTTAAGGATAAAAGTGGTAATATACACTTGTTTATAAAATTTAATTGAACAATAAATTTTCTGTGCTCATAACACATATAAGCAATAGCATTCTTCAGCCTCAGAGCTGAATTATATCATTAAAAAAAGCTTCGAACTAAAGTAAGGGTAGATTCATAGGCTCTTTCTACACACCACAAAATGAAATCAGGGTTGGGTCTTTATTTATTTTTATTTTTATTTTGAATATTTTCCCCTAGTTACATATTTCATGTTCTTTCCCTCTCCCCAAACCCCTCTAACCTCCCTTAGTCGATGCACAATTCCACTGGGTTTTGCATGTATCATTGATTAAGCCCTAATTCCATATTATTGATAGTTGGGCTAGAGTTATCATTTAGTGTCTTCATCCCCAATAATATCCCCATCAGCCCATGTGTTCAAGCAGTTGTTTTTCTTCTGTGTTGGTTGGGTCTTCTTTAAACTGAAAATCTAATCAACAAAATTCTCCAACTCAGGTGGCACAATATCACAGAAAGAACCTTGCCTGAGAGTAAGGAAATTGGCACCTCCACTTTCTTGCCTGATTTGCTTTCATGAACACCTCACATCTGAAGTCATCAAAGGAGAATTAAGAGGTGATCTATGTCCATAGTGAGGGGGGGGGCATCTAACAGTATCACTGAAGGACCAAATCTTCAAATCTTTACCTTGTTACCAATTGTTTTTGGACTCACTTCTGCAGAGTAAGCCCGGCTACATTGTTCCCTCAGAATTCTAGGGCTACCCTTCTGGAGATTGGGGTGACTTTCTCTAACGTTATCCACTTGAACCCTAGGTCTGGTGTGTTCCTGTCACCATTAGCCTCTGATGACTAGCACTCAGTTTCATTTAACTAGTTAATATCCATTAATTTTTACAAAAGGATATTTATTGAAATGATACAGTAAGAACAAAAGTTGTAAACATTTTCCTTCTGATAGTCTGGGAGAATCTTCTTTTCTATAGCCTGTCAGTTTCTGGGGAAAATGGACTCAAACTTAAAGTAGTTTCTAAATGACATTTGCCCCACTAAATTTGTGGCTTAGTGGATGGATTCATGAGTCATCTCTGTCACTGCTGGATTGGGTCAGGGAGTTTGCTCAGGATTTCACTCCTAGAAGTAAATCTGAGAAAATCTGTCTTGGATGGGGTTCCAGGACTCCTCATGGCCCTCTCTCCTAAACGTTTAGTACTCAGAGTTGTGGCTTTCTTCAATTTCCTTCACCTAAAAGTAGTAAAAATTAGAGACAGCAGAGGCAGTCAGGTGGCCCAGTGGATAGAGTGCCAGGTCTGGAGTCGGGAGGTTCAAATGTGACCTTAGATACTTCCTAGCTGTGTGACCCTGGGTAAGTCACTTAACCCCAATTGGCTTGCCCTTTCTTTTCTGTCTTAGAGTTGTTACTAAGAGAGAAATAGGGTGTTTTTTTTTTTTAAACAAAAAATAAAAAAAGTAGCTACAGCAGGGACAGAAGCATTAGCTGGAGCCACGCTCTTTAGCCCAGTGCTGGGTGTGAGAGATCCCAAGTTCCCTCCCCAACATGGAGGTCCTCATTCTCCAACACCAACCAGGTTGGAAAGAGCATAGATGAGTGAATTTTGCTGGTTATGGATCTGCAGCCAATCAGAAAGAAAAATCCTCTTCACGTGGCGAGAAGACCAGAGACAACAATGCGGATGCTCAAGTCCCCATTGAAATTGGATCACAGCACACCATGCCTGCTGGGCTCACTGACCAGTCCACTCCATTCAAATAGGTCAGGTAGAGGCAACACGAGGGAGACGGGCTTGAAGGGAGGAAGATCTGAATTCAGATCTAAGTGGGGATAATAATAGCACCTACCTTCCAGGGTGGCTGTGAGGACAAAACGAGACAATAATTGTAAAGTACCCATCGCAGCTCCTGGTTCATAGTAGATTCTCTATAAATGTTTATTTCCTTCCCAGCTTCCATCCTCTATCATATGGCTTTGGCTATTTTGAGATCCTTTTCCATATGGCACCGGGGAGGCATTTAAAAGGACAATGTTTATGCTCCTTTGGGACCTAAGAGGGCTGTTTTAGATGGGGAATATGAACGCTATATTCAAAACATACCCTGGCCAATTTGCTGATGTTGGCAAACATTTTTTTTTTTTTTAAACAAGAAGGAGAGTATAATGGGAGAGGGGGAAAATGCCCATGTGCAAGAGGCTGGAGAGCCTGCATGCAGAAAAAAAATGATCATGTGCAATAAAATTACATATTCTCCCTGATTTGGAGCATGTACAACATCTTATAACTACATCTCATCTATTTACTCTGTATCGATCATCTGTGAAGCTGATGAGATCTACCAAGACGAGGACGTGAGTGAGTGGTCATGTCCGAGCCCTACTCTTATCCCCACCCCTGCTTCTCGTTATCCCCCAAAAGCAAATATATATATATACTAAATAATGTAAAAGAATAATTTTGTCTTTCCTATAAAGGCAAAAAAACAAAATCCTCAGAAAGCATCCTTACAAGAAAAACCCACAGTGGGAAAAAAATCATTCAAAAAGCCAAAAAGAACCTTGGCACAATTAAAAAGTAATCAGGAATTAAAAATTAAAACAACAAAAAAAACCAACAACAAACTGAAGAAGAATACAGAAGGGCATTAATATTCCAGTACCAAGTAGAACTGTAGACATGAGAAAAGAATTATTACAAGAATCCATGCAGTGAGTGAGCAACATGATAAAAAAGATTATGAGAAAATACAAGGAGAATTAGGAACTTTTAAGGAAGAATTTGTGAAGACAAATCAGTGGTAGAAAATTTCAATAAAGCAGTGAACTCTTGAAAAAAAGAAAATGGTAGAGTTGAAACATAAAAAGGTAGAGATATAGCAAAAAATATTAGAATAAAATAGGAAGATCACATTTCTTATAACCCAAACCATCTGACCTTTATGACTGGATTCAGAGAGACATTTTAGGATTTGCTGACCTCCTGGCATAACAAGAAGCCAGCATAATACATTTGATCAAATCATAAAAGAAAGTTGTCTGGAAATATGGGAGTTAGAAAGCACAATGAACTCAGAAGAATCTACAAGGCAGCCTCAGGAAATACTTAAGCTTAAACTCGCCTAGATATTTGTTCATTAAGCTCTAGAACTTTGGGATCAAAGAAATTATCTTGAAAGCTGAGAGGAGGTAGCATTTCACTTAGAAAACATTGGTGGAAGTCATTCAGGTCTATTCAGCAAAGGAAAGAAATAAAAGGAAAAATAGAGTCTGATAGAATAAAAAAAGGAAGGAATATGGTTGACATTTTTCCTTTTCAGAAAAACAGATATGAACATTTCTTTGAAAAAGAAACTCACCAGAAACAAGCACACTTACAAATCATAAGGAGAAATGAGTACATCTAGAATGAAAAAAAGACCACATCAGGTGAATGATTTCATTATTTCCTCCACGAAGGAGACTAGACAATTGTCCTTTAAAAATCTGAGTTTAACTGTAATTGAGTGAAAAAATGAAAATGTATATATAATGAGATTATCTCTTGAAAGATGTTCAGACAAAAAAAAAACAGAGGAAAGAAAGAGAAGGAATGAGGGATGAAGTAATTAAATAATTCTTAAGATTGGCATGTCTTAGGGGAAGGCCATTTAATCCAAGAGGTGGGGGAAATAGTGGGAAATGGGGGAGTTATAAACACTGTTTTTGTCTAGACTGGGCAAGGGAAATATAAACAAGATTATATCTTTAAAAGGAGTCTTGCGGCAGGTAGGTGCCTCAGTGGGTTTAGAGCCAGACCTAGAGACAGGAGATCCTGGGTCCAAATCTGGCCTCAGACACTTCCTAGCTATGTGACCCTGGGAAAATCACAAGGAAAAGGTTTTTAGAAGGAAAAGAAAGGAGATTGAAGAGATCTAGGGCTAAACTGGGCAAGGGAAGGCAAAGAGTATATGTTTATTGGGGTGGACATGAGGACTGAATGACTTTAGGGCAAGAGCACATCTCTCTCCTTCCCCCAAAAAGGATACATAATTGCCTGCAGTACTTACTATGGATATTTTTTCAAAGATAAGAGAAAACAAAAATAGTAGAAGCTTTAGGATGATAAGATTACAGATTTCCTAGTCAGAAGGGACTTTAGTGACTAATGAAATGTAAGGAATTAAATTTTATGGTTAGACTAAATATATGAGAATTCTAAGATAATACTGTGGTCACTGATTTTAAAATTAATACAGCCCAAGTTAAAATGACTTTTAGCAGCTTTTATTTACAAAAAAGGCAGAGAGAGTGAAAGTAGAGAAATGTGAGAGGGTAGAGTAAGAAGTCTAGCTTATCACCTTAAATGTTGCTCTGGTCTCTGGCTCAACCCTCTCAGGGTTTGTTAACCCCTTAGCCGGAGAATGTGGTGGTGACTTAAGCAAGGGTTCAACCCACATGGCCTTCACTGGAACTAATCTCTCCAGAAGGAAGGTCAGCTTTTCACTCACCATGAGAAGATCCAAAGGGGAAGATCCAGGAGCAATCTTACCAGAAGTCCAAGAGGCAGAATTGAAGCTGAAGACTGAAGTTCCAAGATGAAGCCCTGAAGGAGAAGATCCTCCAATCCAAAAATTCAGGAGGAAGACCCCTTGCATAGGAAGTTCATCATCTTTTACAGTCTTTTTTTTTATGTCCCTTCCTCCTCTTTATGGGGACCAATTGCAGTCTTTTAATTTGCTTAGCACTACCCAGGGGGACAGTGTTTGTAGGTTCCACCTCTCGTTCTATGAGGGTATAAATTCTTAACAAAGGATTCACAAGTTTCTGACTGAGTTGAAAGGATGGAACTCTCTGTGACTTGTGAACTCCCTCACCATGTGCCAAGTAGGGGTGTTCAAGCTTTGGTTGATTAGGTAAGGGGAGAGCCAAGCTCATCTTCACAGAACTCAATTCATTCCTTGTACAGATGAGGCAACTGATGCCTGGGAACTTCTGTGATGGGCTGAGATCACCTAGTAAGTGGCAGATGTGAGATTTGAATGGGTCCTCTATCTACATCTTGTTTTTATTGTTGTTTTTCCCAAGGTAGGAAGTGGAAAAAAAATAATTTTTATTTGTAAAATGTGGTGTCAGGGATAGTAACTGTCTTACCAAGTTGAGAACAGTGAGTTCTCTGAGCATCAAAAAATTATTCAAAGAAGATTTACTTCCTACATTTAGGAGGCAGAAAGAAATTTTAGCCAGTGTCTCCATTTAAAACCTGTTTGGTGGCAATTCTGCTTTAGGTCATAAAATCATATTTAGGGACCTGAAGACCTTTGAATTATACATACTCCTCATTTTATAAGTGATTGAACTAAGGAATAGAGAGGATTAGATGAATTATCTATCTGATGTGGAATTTGATTCCAGATTTATTCAGATTTGAATTCTAGAACCAGATCTTCTCTGGTAAATTGCTTCTCTAAAAGGTTTCTAAATAAGGCCCATTGATCTATTATCAACAATAGAAAGTACTGAGCATCAGATATGGGCAGAGAAATGCTTTCTTATTCCACGTGAGATGCAGTCTGTATAAAACCCACACTCCTTAAATTCATATATTTTTCTTCCTACATTAATAGCTCTTCTAAACCACATACCTAGAAACCCTTGTAATTAAAATGTTAAGTGAAATGACACAGGAAAGGAGGCAGATGATCCGATCTTCTGATGGCTAAATCTACATTTACTGCACTATTCTAATTAATTAATACCAAATCATTATCTTTATATGGCAGGCAGATGTTGGGGTTATGGTATTTGTGAACTCTGCCTACTTTTTTATCCATGGATCAAGAACTGTTGGTTTATAAACTGAGAAACTAAGGTCTCACCCTTCTGGCAGCAGATTGGCTCTGTAATTATCTTGGTAATGGTTCTCCATTATTATTCTATGTAGGTCTCCTACCCACAGTTATCAGGTCAGGACATCCCTAGGGATCCAGATATGGGCCAGTTTTAAAGGGCTGACCATCTGTAGGCGGTTCAAGTTCATTGTAAGCTGTTCTGAAGCTGCTTGTGCATTGGGGGAGAAACAAAAAACTTTTGTGAGGTTCTCAACTTGATTTTGGGAAGACAGCACCTGATTATTTTTTCCCCTTAAAAATTGTTCAATAGATTTCTCCTTAAAAGATATTCCACTTCTGGGGAATTTCAGGTCACATCACATTCATCATTAGTCACTTTGCTGGTGCTGAGGAGTGCCTAAACTATTAATTGTGGATAAGAGAATTTTTAATTCTGATCCAAATGGAAATCTATAGACTGTGCCTTCAAGAGAGGTAGTATATTATTATGGAGGTACAGGCCCCTTGCATTGTAGTCTGGCCTTTGCTTGGACAGTGACCACCTTTGAGCAAGTCCCAGAATCACTTTGTGTCTTTCTTTTCTTTAATACATTTAAATACCTACTATGTGCATGGTAGTGTGAGTATTTTTTATATCCTTTATTAACTTCTCTATACAAGTCAGTGAGAATTATTGTGTATTTCTGGGATGAGACAGAGATATCATCCAGTCTGCTGCTTTTTGCATTTTCTTTGTTCTTACAAATTGCCAGGAATGTCTTCCTTTTTTTAAAAACACATTTTAGTTAATAAATGAAGGGGACAAGAGTTCTTTTCCAGGGTATATGTTCTCCATGGGAGAAAGTGGGCAGGATAAGATAGGATAAGGATAATAAGGAGTTTGATGGAGCTCCTCTAAATAGCTCTTCACCAATGAATCGTGTATTGGGATGTTCAAAGGAGGGGCTCAATTATAAGCTCCCAAAACTCTTTATTGAGCTGCCCCCAGTTTCCCAGTCCCTGCTCATTCAAGAGGGCCATGGAGACCTATGTCACTTTTTTGGTTATGATGCTGGCCTAACCAATAACCTGATACAATCAGTGAGATTGATATTCTTACCCAAAGTTCAGTCTTTCAAGATGATTTTAATCTTAACAGTTGTAGAGCCTGTGGTGAGTAATATTTGCTTTTTGAAAAAAAATCTCATAGGTCTATTATGAGGATTAAATCAAGAAAATGAAGCAAACATATATTAAGTGCCCATTGTCTGCAGTTAACTAATTCACAAATACGGTGGGAGATGCTCTTGATATTAAAGCAAAAATAAGCTTGGTAGTTCTTGACCTCAAGGAATTTATATGTCTTTAAGGATCCATTTTATCTACTTTATGGATCCAAGACTCTAGGATAGAGTATAAAAAACTTCTGGCTCTCAAAGCGCTTATAGTTCAGTAGGGGAGGAACGAGACCTGTATATAGGTCTCTGTTGGTGTATGTAAACATGTATGTTTATTTACATGCACATATATGTCTGTATTTTGTGAAGAAAAAGTACTTTTTTCTTTTGGGCACGGGCCAGAGGTCAGGAAAAGACTTCCAAGTAGAAGTTGGTACTCGAATTGACTTTTGACAGAAACAAGCCATCCTAAGAGCTACTGTTGTAGTCCAATTGCATTTCTGAAATAACTACAACTTCTTATGGATTTTTGCAAGTTCCAACTTTCTACCTCTCTGACATTTGAGGCAAAAGTTTTATTTTTCTCTGTGTATTTATTTTGCTTACTCGAAGACAGGCATAACTTTGTGCTTTTATGAATGCATCATGTAAGTAGCATGGGGGAAGGGGAGAGGGTTATTCTGCTCTACAATATAGAGATTTTATTCTCTTTGAGTTCTCTCTGCTTTTTGAGTTGTTCCCCTTGAAGGCTGCAGGATCTGAGAAGAATTTTTTTCAGTCATGACAGATCGGTGGTGCCAAAGGCCTGTTTGCCTCTTCTCTATTCCAACTGGGACCCCAGTAGGACTCCCCCAGCCCCCTTCAAAGATTCTCTGCCTTTGGATGGAGGATCTCTTTCTCACACTGGAGATGTATGGTCAGGAAAGGTGCATTGCTGAAAAAGTCAGCTCCTACAGCCTTACAGACCTGGGTGTTCCAGGGCAAGGAAGGGAATTATCCCCATAAAACAGTCATAGAACTGGACGGAACCCTAGACATCATCCAGTCTGATCCCTTTGCTTTACAGGTGAGGCGTAGAAAGGGCTAGAGAATTGGCCTGGATCAGAGGTAGGAAGTAACCAGACCTCAAACCCAGATATTCTGACTTCAGATCCTATGTTATCCCCACACACCATATTGCCCACTTCTCAGTGGCTAAATAAATATAAAAACCCATTGTTTGTTGGAAAATTATTATCTAGCAACCTTGTACCTGAATGTAAGCATGAATGCTCAGAGACTCTAGAAATAGAATATAATCTAACATCTTCATTTCCATTTTATTGATCAAGAAACCTAACCCAGGGAGGGGAATGAATTTGCCCAAGGAGCAAAGTCAAGATTTGAACTATGATCACTGCATTGCAGACCCTCATACTTCAGTCGCTATCCGGTTTAACTCACATTAAAAAAAGACTTCAAGTGAAGGGGAATCCACTACTACCCCATGTAGCCCATTCCTTTTTTGAACAGCTCTCATGGGGAAAGAAGGTTTTTCTTGCGTCATGGTAAAATACCCCTCTTCAAAATTTCTACTCTGTTCTGCACTGCAGGACAAAGCAAAGTAATTCTTCTTCTATATGACAGGACTTCAGGGGACAAGTATCATAATCTTCTCCAAGCTAATTCTCCCATGTTCTTTTAATCACTTACATGGAATGAATTTGAGGCCCTTCACCACTCTAGTCTACCTCCTCTGGACCTTCTCCAAACTCTCAATGCTCTTTCGAGCATGTGGTGGTACCCAGGAATTAGTCACAATTTTAGTCCTTTGATGCCAAATGCCATCTAGCTTTCCATAGAGGTAGCTATATTAATCAAGATGGAAACACCTTTACATGAATGGACTTTTGTTTGTTATGCCCTTTATTGGCATGTAAAAATAAGAAAATAATTCTTATTGTGCTTCAGAAAAAAAAAATCCCTTATGTATATTCAACAGCAAAGCCACTGAATCTCTGACTTCAGTATTATCATTAATTACATCATAATGGTGAGAAAATCCTAATGGATCTCTAGATATTGGGAACTTAGATCTGTTTCTAAATTCATACTCAGACAATCCATCCAAATGGAATGAAATTGTTCTGAAATTTTTTTTTTTACCTTTTTGTTGACAATAAGATACATTATGTAAAATAGAAAAAAAAGACGGTACATACTTAAAAAGTGTTCACTTCATTCCTCCCTCTAAATTATGTGTTTAGATTTCATTAGTGTTTCCTAAACCTGAGGAGAAGAAATTATGATGACATTCTTCCCCCTCCTCTGTCCCCTAAGCTTGAGAACTGATTCCATAACTAATGTTTTATAAAATATAAAATTAGCATGTAAGTTATGTCATATAAACTTGGAAGGAAAGCAGTAACAGTATTGCAAGTGAGAAAATGTTGTTAATTATGAACATGCTAATAAACCATCATCATCCATTATTATTAACAATAATTCCTAGTGTTTGCTATAGATTCATCCATCATAATTAACTTGGCTTGTAGTTATTTATTACTCTCATATCACTTCACCTAAAGGATATTCAGGATTGTGATTCTTTTTTGTTTTCACTAGATGATAATTTTGAAACAATATTCCTGATCCATGGAATTTTAGAGTTCAAAATTGTCTCAATGGCTATCTTAGTCCTATCCATATGTAAAATAAATAAATGAAAAAATGTATTTCTTAAGTTCTTACCATGTGTCAGACACTGTGTTATAAAATACAAGTATTCCCTCCAGTCTCAGAAAGAGGCCCTCACTCCAAGGGTGGAAGTTCTCTGAAAGGGGGTTTCTGTTGGACCTCCCATTGGAACAGATGACAAGAAACAGGGTTTCATCACTGTTGAACCATCATAACTGAAAAATACTGCTTATAAAATACAAGTAAACAAGAAAATCACCACCCTTAAAGAGCTTCTATTTTAAAGGGGAAAGACAGGACAAGGAGCTAGGCAGAGGCAACAGGGCTTTCAAATCTTTTGAAAGTAGTTCTGGGCAAGAAAGAGTGAATATTCACTTTCTGGATCCCAGCATCCCAGAGACATAATCACAGTTGGGTGGGAGGGGAACAAGTGCAAAAGATCCCTATTGCAACTTACCCAACTGATTGTAAGACATCTTTTGCTTGAAGACTTCCACTGAGGAGAAATTCATTACCTCATGGCACCTCATTCTGCTTCTGGACAACCCTCATTGTCAGGAGGTCTCTCTCTCTCCCATTGACAGGTTATAATTGTGTAGAGGACAACTCCTCTCTCCCTGAGTAATCTATCCCAGTGGATCCTCACACAGCTTGAACCCTCTGCCTCCTCATCCAGGGTAGGCAGCCTTCCTCTGTAATTGCTCTTCCTTCTTCCATTTATGGGCTCTTTCCCTATTAGAATGTAAACTCTTTGAGGGTGAGCACTGTCTTACTTGATTGTATTTCTATCTCCAATGATGAACTGGATTAACTCCAGTGATTAACTGTCAATATTATTATCATCATGACCAAGGATACTACCGATTAATTGAATAACTATTTAATTTAATAATTGATTGATTAATAATCAAGTTCTGCAGTGAATTCATACTATAGTTCAGTGATTCCCAAAGTGGGCGCCACCGCCCCCTGGTGGGTGCTGCAGCGATCCAGGGAGAGCAGGGATGGCCACAGGTGCATTTATCTTTCCTATTAATTGCTATTAAAATAAAAAAAATAATTTCCAGAGGGCTAAGTAATATTTTTTTCTGGAAAGGGGATGGTAGGCCAAACAAGTTTGGGAACCACTGCTATAGTTGAAAGGGGAAACTGTGCACCCTATATTTCATGTCATTTAGTATCTGTGTGACATTAGGCAAGGCATTGGCATTGATTTTACCTCCTGCAAAATGGGAAAAGGTTGAACTAGATCTGAAAGTGACCTTCCCATTATAATTCAAAGATTTGGAAATGACCTAGGCAGTTTTCAGGAATGAACAATGGAGAAGGCCTCATATCTCTCATAGCCAAACGTTTTCTGTGGCATCTCTGTGAAGCAAAGAGAAGAGATATATGGCAATATTCAGATAATGTAAGTAAAAGCAAAACATCAACTGCCTGCTAATGAAAAGGGGTTCTTTTATGTATAAAGTGATCTCAGGCATCTGTTTATGCTGCTCTAATTCACTGGATGATTACCTAATTCTCCACTTAATTTAACATGGAGGCAACAGCCTTACAGTTGCAGCTCAGCAAAGCCGTCATGGACCTTCAAGTGCTAATGAAAAACCAACTCTAATGAGAGTATTTATTTAGCCACAAAATATCTTGATTTGCATTGTTTTTTATAGGAGTAAAAGTCAGGAGAAAAAGAGGAGAAAAAAGAGAATTTTTTTTAAGGGGAAAATGATTTCTCTTTCTTTGATGAAAACAGCTGTTTTCTTTGTAAAGAGATTTACCTGCCCCCGTGAAGAGTTTCTTAAGTCAGGATCCCTCAATTTCTTATTTGAGAATTCAGCATCACTCTGATTTAGAGCTACCAGCCATGGGAAAAACCATGAGTAGTAGTAAAATGCCACCAAGGGTTGCTGCCCATCCCACCTCTCAGACCACCCCTAATGGTTTGTCTATTCCTATTTAATCATAATTAATTGCAGACTAGAAATGCAAGGTGTTTTCTCACTGCAAGATGGTGGAGGCCCCCCTGCCTTATCATAAATAAATGAGAGGCCCCTGGCCACCATGGCATCCATGACTACCAACTGTACAGGGATTAAAGCCAATATTGGTAATCCACGAAGCTGTTCTGAAATCCATGAAGCTGTTCTGAAATCCACTAAAACTTCACTTCTCCAGAATACTCAAGAATTGGGTATTTTGATACCTTAAAGGTTAATGAATTAGGAGTTGAAACTTCTTTCATTGCTTTGCTTTTTTATAGTAATCTTCCAAACCTGCTTTATATGTGCCCCCCAACCTAATAAACAATATATTGAACATAGTCTAGTCTTTTTTTGAAGAATCAAGAAGAACCTTCGCATGGTTAGATGTATTTGGTGGGACACTGAGCTTTGATTTGCACCACTCCAGAATCCATCTTAATGCCAGCTAGCAAAAAAGAAATGGAAGAACCATGATATTAATTTGCTTTCATTCTGTTTGCCTCTTTTACATAAAAATGAGCATGAAATATCGAGCAATGTTATCATGCTAGCTTCCTGCAAAGTTAAGAATAGGATCAAAACAGAAGTCACCTTCTCGCTAGGATCATAGAGAGAAGAGACCTTGGAGACCATATAGCTCAATGTTTTCATTTCAATTTTTTTGTCCTCAAGAAGTATTATCATTTCTACTTTTATCAGGACTTTTAAACTTCAGCAACATGGTTCTTTCTCATATTTTACTGATTTAATAAATATTTAGTGGGTACCTATGTGCAAAGGAAGAGAATTCTAGGGAGAAGGAAGGAAATAAAAATTTATGTACAACAGGAACTATGCTAAGTGCCATACACATATCTTATTTGATCCTCACACAAGAGATCCTATTACTTTATAGTTGAGGAAACCAAGGCAAACAGAGGTTAAATGACTTGCCCATAGTCACACAGCTGAATTTGAACCCAGATTTTCTGATTTCAAATTCAGAGTTCTTTTCTTCTTGGGAAATATATCCCTTTTGCAATTGGCCCTGTGCAGTTTTTACTGTATTATTTAATAAAACTAAAGAGTGATTAAAGGTATATACAGTAAAGTCTTTAAGTGGATATACCTAAAGATAATGACTTTAGGTGAAATTACATTACCACTTAACAGAAAGATATAAGGATATTCTTATAAAAAAGGCATTTAGCTTCATAGGAGCAAAACCAAGAATGGTGACTGACTGAAAGATTACTTTATGGGAAGGTTGGATGGCCACTGTATGTTTATACCTGTATTTCCATAAAGACTAGATTCATTAAAAAATGTTGCACATATTTCTGATAGAGTCAGTGTGACATTGTGCACAGAGTGCTGAGCTTGGAGCCAGGCTGATCTAGACTCTATAACTGCTGGCTTTGTGACCATGAGGAAGTCATTTAATCTGAGCCTCAGGCAACTCTCAGAGATAGGAGTCATAGACAGATTGTGATCCATTTGGCATTTAAAATGATTCACAGTCTGTCTCAGGTCTACCTTTCCAGACTGATTAAACATGGTATTTTTTAGTGAATTCTACAGTCCAGCCAAACTGATGAATTTGTTGTCCTTCATGCATAGCATTCCATTTCCCACCTCCATGCCTTTGTATGATGTATCTCCCATGCCTGAAATATAATCCCTCCTCATTTCCACTTCTTAGAATCTAGCTTTCTTCAAATATCATATCAAATCCTGGATCAGAACTGAGCTCTTGGAATCTCTACCCCCAAGGCATCTTTCCTTAAATTAGTATTTACTTTGAAGGTAAATATATGTATATGGGCTGTTTCCTCTGATGGAATATAAGTTCCTCAATGACAGGAATTGTCTTCTTTTTGCCTTTGTTTCCATAGAGCACAGAGATATAGCCCTATCACAGAGCAGGCTGATGAATTGTTGTTTGTTCTTTATTTTCGAAGAGGACTAATGCCATCATGATGAATGATGTCTTGATTCAAGTGTGAATTGGATTTAAGTGAGACAGAGCGGCACAAAGTCATCAGCCTCATTCCTTCTTCCAGAGACATTGAATTCCAGAGGCAAGACAAAGGTCAGGACAATTCTGGGATGCAGTGGATCACCCTGGAGTCTTCTCTAGGCACTCCACTGCACCTCCTTCAGCCACCTTCTTGACTGGTGGCGCAAACTGTTCTCATCATCCCATTCCACTAGGAGAAGTCTTCATACGCTTAGGGTAGACATCTCTACCTTGTCAACAGGTACAAGACCATTCAGGTACTCTCAAACTGGTTTAGACCATCTGCCAAAATGGTTTTACTGGGTGGTGACCTGTTGTGTAGGATAGAGTCTCTTGGAGCTACAGGTGAGCTTTGAGTGAGAGGTAGACACCAAAGGTGGAGAAGCAGCCTCACACCAGAGGTGGAAGCAGTTCACAGAGGTCATTAATGAATGATGGATATTCCTAGTAATGGTGGTGATGATTATGTGGATAGATAGAGTATTTTATTAAAGATGAAAGTGCTTGAAATTTAGAATGGGACAAACCCTCCCATCTTTCATGGATATTCAAACATAACATCTTGAATAATTCACTGACAAAATTGAATTGTTTTTCCAATAGAGTAGGATCTTCCTTTTATTTAAAGTTTTATCATCATTGCCATTAAATATATATATATATGTATATATATATATATATATATATATATAATGAATTGAATTTATTGGTAGCTCCATGATGGACAAGAGCCTAAAGGGTTGGGAGAACTAGCTAAAAATGGGTAAGCTCATCCAATCCATGCCTCCGCTGATATTCTACTTAGCTCTCTTAGGCTTTTCAATCACATTTTCTGAAACATCCAATTTGTTTTAATTTTTAAAAGTTTCATGAACATCTTTTTCTTTTCTTTGTAAAACATTTAGGCGATTCATTTGACACCCTGCACCCCGCCTCTAAAAGAAAAACATCCCACAGTAGCAAAGAAAAAAAGATATCAAAATCAATAATGACAGTCACATCTAACAGAATTTGTGCCATTCCATCCCCATAGTTCCCTACCTCTTCCAAAACATATGGGAAGTAAATTTTCTTATGTCTTCTCTGTAATTGGTTATTACAATTACATAGCCTTCAACTTTGTTTTAACATTCTTTTCATTTATATTATTATTATTATAGTCATTGTACATATGGTTTTTGTGGTTCTGATTACTTCACCCTTCATCAATTTATATGCCTTCCCAGGAGAAACATCCATTAAAGTCTATTTGCTGGTCTGGGGCTTGCATATTTGTCCCTTTAAAGATGAAAGCTTTCTTGTCTATATATTTTTTTTTTCCTGGGGAGGGGACTATAGCTTTTTGTTCACAAGCTAGCTCAACTAGGAAGAGATAGTGAAAGGTTGCATGGTTTCCATATTTCCACATAGAATTTCAGTCTTTCTCACTCTGTCTCTCTCTCCTCCCTCTTTCTCTCTCACTTTCCTCCCCTTTCCCCTTCTTTCTTCTCTCTCTCTCTCTCTCTCTCTCTCTCTCTCTCTCTCTCTCTCTCTCTCTCT